>NW_027464600.1:7897500-8090000 GCF_043290135.1 Rhipicephalus microplus | reverse complement strand
CAACAACTTCGAGGCCGCCGAATCGTTTCAATGTTTGCCGGAAAAGCAGAGTGATCGTGCGTTGCGCGGTTGTGCCGTTCGTTTTGTTGAGGGTGGCGCGGATGAGAGCAGCGATGTCGCATACATGACTCGAATCGGTCGCACTGCATTGATTCTGATATACTGTAGTTCACTGCAGTCTAATGAACTCAGCTGTACTGTACTGTACTCTACCGCACTGTACTGTTATTTTCTGTTCTCTCCTGATTGCTGCGGAAAGGTTGACGTTGCCATCACTTGCGCACTCACATTATTATAGTGAAACCGTACAAGGCTAGATTCTGGTGCATCGCGTCCGTAAACAAAAGTTTCGTACGTACATATGTGCGTCATCGCAAATATTTATTAATATCGGGAGAACGTTGTTTCCTGGACCTGGTAGCGCATTATGTAGGCGAGGAGTAACGAGATTTTCTACATGGTGCGTATGCACAGGAGCACACTCTAGCGCGAGCTCCCTCTGGTGTCATGTTTGCTCAGACACACCCACACTATATTAGCCTTATCTGTGGGATCATGCGTTCAAAAAACCGGTGTGATGTTCACATCGTTGCTCCTGCGCGATGCCGCAAACTATAGCGCATTCGGGGGTCGACGCACCTGCGATATTATTAAAACATTGCAAAGGTTTACCTTAAGCACTGCAGCACAATTAACTGCATTACAATAAAACATTCCAAGGGTTTACCTCTGTGCATCATTCCGACTATTCAAGAACCATATTTCCCATTTTCGTTCGCAATGCGTAATTGGCAGGATATTTAATTCCTACGACACGTCTTTCATAGAGCACATACGCATGTATACGGCTGGTTATATACAAACCTGCGAGCTCCCAAACACACACAAACACTAGCACAAACTCACGGGCACTGACGCATGTATGCGTCACGTTTGGTTCACAACAGTAAGATACAGAACAAAGGAGAAGATCTGGGAGGCAGCGAGCGAGGCTATTCGCCGAGATTCGCGGGATGTTGTTACGGTCAGGTTAAGTTAACGCGCACTCGGGGAGTAACTAGCCGAAAACATAAACAATGCAAAGTTAGTGCATTGTGTGACACAGCGTTGTAAAAATCCTGTCGTAAATCGCAGGTGAGCTAAAGAATTGGTGCAACGCGTTCATAACATTCTGCGCGCACGGCGGAAGTCATGACAACGAAAGCGCTGACATAGAGCTTTCCGCTCAGATAGTGAACGGTAGCCTAGTTTGCTGGTGTTTCCCAGCACTTTCCCGTCTTCAGAACATCGTTGATAAACAAGTCAGCTCGTAAACGTGTAGACACGTTTTTCTATAAAAAACAGAGGCAGGTGTCTACTTATCAAACTTCACCCTCACCCTCTCCTTTAAGAATGTTCCGATGTGCGCTCATGCGTCGAGCCCCGCAACGTAAACAATGCGAAAGAAGAGGAAGGAGATGAAAGCTGTCGTGTCGTGAAATGGGGGCGATAAGGTGGATAAAGTCATTACGGCAGAATACCGGGTTACACCGGGTCAGCCGTAGTGAGACAGGGTGCAGGAAGTCTTTTTGCGACGCCGCTTTGTTGAGTTAGCACGCCTAGGATGAAGGTGCGAAATAGCGTATTGGGTATACGGTGCCACAGTGATAAATCGAGGCGCCAAATTACTGTGGCGTACTAGCAGAAGTTGCTGCGGTAGTATGTGCTGCCACCGAGACGGAGGCAACAAACGGACGTAACGATCGCTCCTTTTGTGACGTCAGCACGAACGGTGATCCCTTTTGTTGCGACACTATAACTTTCAGGTTCGTTCTTCTTTTCATTTTGCTTATTTTTGCTTTACTACGCAGTAACCCTGGTTACCACATCTCTGTTCTTTAATTGCAACACGTGCTAAATGGTCTGTTCACTTCGACTTCGTTGTACGCGAATCCACATGAAATCTCCAGCTAAAGCTCGATGTTCACGTGTAGTAAGCAAGGATGTATTGATCGCATACTTGTAATTTAAGCAATATTTCACACCTTAAAAAAAAAACTTGTAGCTCAGAATTGGAAGCGAATGCGTGAAATGTCGGTGTAAAGCTTTCCCCAACACATAAATTGGCGTAACGCTCCTAAAAGAAAAGGTATAAATTTTCTCCTCATATTTCTCAACTGAACACTTTTAAAAGCTCAAACAACTATATGAACCATAAAGGCACGAAGCAAAGCCGGAAAAATATTAAAACATTCAGCCACTTAATTATTCGGTTATGTTTTGCGACTCGACGTTAGCCTTACAAACACTACAGTTTTATTTACGGCATGGATTACACGAGCAGGCAGTGTATGAAATAAGACGCGACTACCTCCTAACACTCTAGAAAGGAGATGATACAACGTTTCTGTGGCTACCAAACTGTTGCAAAATTACCAGCAACGACCGCGCCGACGAAGCTGCGCGACTGGTTCATAAAAAAAAAGCTTCGGATGCACATACCGTTCTCTAGAACGGATGCGGCGCGGCAAGCTGCAACCGCTTGCTCATCGCGCCGCACTATTGCAATGAAACAAGCAGGGTTTCTCCAACTCGCACTTATTTTCTATTGACCCTATTTTACGAATTGATTTGCCATCCGGAATTTCCTATCACGATGCAACTTCGTAGCGTCGCACCTGGTCGGGTGTGGAATTTACGAATGCATCCACTCTCATCCCGTACGAATGGTGCAACCATGCGGCATGCAACTTACGCGGCTACGAGGAGACGATCGAACACAACGTATGCCACAGCCCATCCTACCGGACTCCACGACGAGTTTTAGAAGCCAAATTGGGTCGTCTTGGTGGAAGACCATTATTCGAAAAGGAGGTGGTGGGAGCATGGCTTATGATTTACGGCGTGCACAAGGCCACGAAAGCCCTTGAAGGGGACCGGACTTGACGAGCGCCTGTGAAGCAGCAGCACGAGTCCATGTATCCCTGAGTTTTCATTGACTGTTCACTCTTCCATTTCTTCCTCTCGTACTTTCTTCTTTATTTAATCTATTATTCCTCCTTTTCTAGGAACCGTATGTAGAATAGCCAACCAATCCAAGCTTGGTTAGCGTCCCTGCCTTTGTTTTTTCCCTCTCTCTCTCTTTATTAAAAGTGTTTTCCGGTACGTTTCGAGATTAATTTCAAGCAGATTCTCCAAACTATAGAGTAAGTGACACTATGACTTTCCAAAACGTTCTATTCTCTATTCTTTGTCAATATAATGATATCACTGGACGTATTTTGCAACGTTAATTGTTGAATACAACGCACGCATCCTCCATCAAAGCATACTCGCGTTTGCAAGATATACACACGTGCGAAACTCCAAGTCACCTGAGAAAGTCCGGCAGATTTCTTAAGAGCTGCATCACATCTCGCTGCATTTATCGATTTGAATCACGAGAACTTCCCGTCGCGCCTTCGTTTACCTTGAAACGTTAGAGTTCCCACAAATCGCGAAGCTCCATCTCCAATCACGACGTGAGAAAGTGAACAAGACCAGAAAATAGCTTAGCGCTGAAGTAATCGGCCGCTGCCGTGTACGCTGAGTATGGGCCGAGTTTTCGGTATCTCTGTAACTTACCAAACGCGTAAGAATTCGAAATCTACACTTACGAAACGGTTCATTACACTCAACTATAATGATAATTGAAAAGGGATGAAAATAAGGCACCGTCATCCACGCTATACCCACGCTGCGGGCACCGGTATACGGCATCGAAGATGCACTCCTGCGTCGTCATCAACTTCCTTAATCAGTCTTTTGGCCGGATTAAATGATTCGTGACGAACTCGGAGCAGCCGAGGAAAGAGATCTGCACCGTTGAACACCCAAAAAAGTTTCGTAATCAATACTGACTAGAGAGCAGGTATCGCTCCATATAATGATTTTGTGTGTAAGTACTTGCGTGCTGATAGTAACTTACTCCATTGCGGAACTCGTAGGCGCGCTCACCAGAACTAGAAAAAAAGCAAGGGGGGGGGGGGTGTAGATGCCAACTCTGCCCAACACCTTTACAGTCGAAACTGCCCTGTTATTATTTAATGTGTATGGTCACGAGCACACGTGTTTTTGACTATAAAGGTGGCCAGTGATTACTCTCGCATATATCGTAATGAAAAAACTGTTCACTTCTCACTATCGGCGTTCACACGGGGGCAGGGGGGAAAGGGGGGTAGGGAGGCCGCCTCCCTGGTCACCTAAGACGACGGGGGGGGGGGGGGGGGGTGGCAAAAAGTCAGCTTCATACCTCGCGCTTGCGCTCGTGCGCTTGAACTGACGGTTATACCATACCTTGCCATGATAGGGGGCAGGGTGGCACTGCGACGAACCTTCGACCACTCCCCCTTAAGGGGAAACGTGCGCACGCCTACACTTCCTACCTTTACCTCCAGAAAGCCACGGACCAAAGGCAGGCCACTATGACCAGCTTCATCTCCATTTGTTTCACAAAATTCACCAAAGCCTTGGGCGCCGAGAACGACATTGTGGATGGTGAACACGCCTTTTTGCACTCCCACGACCAGGTGCGTATAGCCATGAAATTATAGGGGGAGTGGGGGGGAGCCCCTCCTTGATTTAAGGAGGGGCAGCCCCTTTAAATGGTCATTTTTCGCTCTCTCTTCTAAGGCGAAAAATACCATCGGGGGGGAAGAGGGGCTACGCCCCTGCCCACGACCAACGATCTCTAAGAACTCATCAGCGTCAATTAGAGCACAGCAGGGAAGAGAGGAAATTTACTTTAAGGCGTTAAAGCGAACTTGACACGTGCTTCGAATGCCGCCGGCCGCGCCCACGAAGTTCCGTGCATACCAACACTAAGAAAACACTGCGGCGCTGAAGCCTTCAGCGGCTGACTTAATGCGTGTACTCCAAGTTTTTCGGCTCTTACAACAAGAAGCCTGTTTCTCAAGCTTTCCATCTAGCCGAATCATCAAAAGCATCGCCCGTTCGCATAAAAATGAGGAGCCAGCTACGTTGTTTACTTCCAGCTTTATTGAAACGGGCCACAGGATAACGCACTCTTAATGGGATGCTTGTGCAAACAGAGGCAAGCACAGTCGGGATTCTGGTTTCTGAGACGCCGTGTTAACCCGTGTCAATGCTTTAATAAGCTCATACAGCTCATTTAGACGGGGCCACTCATCGCTTCTAAAGAAGTTCCGCTGTCTATACACACCCTGTTACCAATATTGCTCTTCAATGGGAGCATAATCGAACGGCGCTACTTTACTTATATTCACGTGGACGTTAATTAACTTTGATGGTAAAAAAATTAACCAAGAAATTTCGCTCATATCATGTACCGAAACACAACCAAAGCAGAGATTTTAGATCCAGGAGCCGAATGAGCAAAGCTTCTTTTTTGTAAGTGTGTTGTACCATTGGTCAGCCAGCTTTGCTAATGATATGCCCGTGTCATGAATGGCTGAAATATAATCTTACGGAAATTTTTAGCGCAAAATGTTTTCGTCAGTATGGGATCAGCTTTATCACTGCGGTGTAGTGTCAGCCGATCGGTGTTTGTGGACGGTCATCTCCTCCTACTTCTTACAAGGCATCACCAAGTGAATTCATTGATTGATCGGTTTATTTATTTATTTATTTGTTTATTTATTTAAAAGCTAGAAACTCTGACACTGCGCGAGACGACGTAGGTAAGGACCCCACTCGATGTGATCTCCTCGACCCGAAAACGAACCCGCGACTTCAATGTGAGCTTCAGCATGACATAGCCACTGCTGGTGTGCTGCCGTACTCACGTGGAAAATATTAGCTGATTGGATTAACTCCCAACATAAAATGCACGATTGCATATGCAGGTGAAAGAGATTAGCGCATTGGAGGAACTCGCTATTTAGAATGTACGATTGATAATGATACGCTCACACTGATATTTTATTTTAATTTTTGCATTTGCTTATGTGGAAGACTTGTTAGTTATTTTGTACTGCCTCTTCTTTCTTGTGCTCTTGTCAGTTTTAAACTTCAGGGTATACAGTTTCTTAATAAGCATCTCAAACCAACCATCGAACACGTCCTCTGCAGCTGCGCTTGCTACGACACACAGCGATGCCAGCTACGGATGGTTTTGAATCGACTTGACCCCGGACCATTTTGTGTGCGGAAGATACTAGGACCTTGGGCATCTGCCTCAGTTGCGCAGAAAGCAACTAAAGCACTGCTTCTTTACCTTAAGTCAACAAACCTGAGCGACCGCCTGTGAACTGTGTGTGCTCACCGAGTGTGCTCGTGATTGTGTGTAACTTCTCATCTTTGTGCAACCTCTTTTCTCCCCTTTATCCCTTCCCCAGTGCAGGGTAGCAAACCGGATGTGCGTCTGGTTAACCTCCCTGCCTTTCCTTGTATCTTTATCTCTCTCTATCTCAAACCAACCATTATCACTTTATAGATAAGATCATCATCTTTTGTCGCTTTCAGCGAGTGCCCATTTGCTCGCCAGCCCATTGTGTCTTGCGTTGTGCCTATGCAACATTGCTCTAAAAGCACTCGGGATGACCACCTCATACCTGCACCCATTAAAAACGAAGTCGAATACCTAAATTACGAACTAGCCCAATCCCACACCTTACTTCAGCGAATACTTTAGGCTGCAGTGCAGCTGTTGTGGTAAAAACAGGTAAATTCTTTGGACGTGATGTCAGTTATTTGTCCAAGTCATTCAATATCGACTAGCGAAAGTTCTGGTCGTTGACAGCGAGAATTTCAGAAGTCCGTGCACCCCATGCTGCAGCCGATATAATTTGCGGCAAGTGGGCTTCAACTATAAGCGGCATCAATTACGCTTCAAGCACTATTCCAACCTAAAGAGAACTTGTGCTACGTTTACGTGCGTTAGCGTTAATTATTGATTGACGGTGACGAACAAAGAACAGTAAGTTGTTTCTTTTGGCTTTCCGCGCGGGAGTTTTGCTGTTGGGAGCGCCCGTGCGTGTCAGCTCGCGCCCTCGCGAGCGGTCATGCGCGAAAAGCGCAAGAATTTGTTTTTTCTTCGTCTGTAAAGCAGTACTTTGTTTTGTTTTGTTTTTTTGCATGTTGTCTGCCGGCAGCTCATGGTTGACGTTCCGCATTTCTGCATTGTTGAACGCCGGCTGTATGAGTCAGTTCCTCTCCAGTACATCGAGAAGAGTTCATCTCTACGTGAAAAATCAACGCCAATTCACAGCCGATATAACTGTTGCCGTTACAGCGAGGTATACTTCAGATACAACTCGAACCTGTCTGACTTAAGAAATGTGTGTGTCGCTCTCTCTTTTACTGATTCATTTCCCTCTCCATGTATAGGGTAGCTTATCGGGAGTAATCTAGCTAACCTCACTAGCGTTCCTATATTCTTCGTGTTTCTCTCTCTTGTAAAGCATTTGAAAACAAGGAACGAAAAAAAAAAGGCGAACTCTAAAGTAATCTTGTAAAGCTTAAAACAAAGCGAAGCTGTTTGACCTTAGGGGTTTAGTATGGCCCTCTGAGCTGATGCTAGGTCTTCCGATGGCCTAGACCTAGTAGATTCAAACCATAACCTCTCCCACATCTTGCAATAATGTCTCAACTGCAGCGCCAGAACTAACCTGAAAAGGTGGCTGCGGCACCGCTGGCAGAAGCACGGGCCTTTAGTGACTCGTATTGGCTGAAATTTTGTCTAACTGAATGCTCCAACATGAGAACATGAGCTGGTTCTGTGAACACTGGGCTAAAGCGTTCACAATTTATTCAGAACGCAATATTCAACGTTCATTCTACCTATCTCTTCAAATATCTCATTCATGCAGAATACGAAATCGGTGGTTCTTTTTCTTTTATCTAGTTATTCACAGTGATTTTCCTCTGCATCTTTCTTTATTTTATAACCGAAGGCTTGCGATATCGTCTCCTCCCAGGCAGACAATGACTGGCCCTTATTTCTGTGTTTCTTGTTGTTCCTTCCATGGCTGTTTTTCTAAAAAAACAGTGATGATTAGAACAGAATGCCGTTGTGCAAGAAGTGCCGCATGTTTGCGAAAATAGGCAGAAAGGAAGGTTCATAGAGGCCACCGTTCAGCAGCCTCGATAACGTTTCATTGGTGTTTCCTATTAACAGAAATACAAGGGTAGCATCATTTCTTCGCAGTTTTCACCCCATTTACATAAATTTACATTGACAAGACTTGAAGAGAGCGAATATGTGGCGTAGTCTAAAAGAACTTGTTCTTCGGTGAGTTGTTGGCATTGCTTGCTGAACATTTTGTAATGGGTGTTGTCTCTTTCATCCCCTCTTTTTCATGTCAATAGCTTTGCGCCACTTGCAAAACTTGCAGCAATGCTGGCATAGCTAGCGTCAAAAGCTTTCATCTCCCATACATAACCTTATTGCTAAAAAGCGTACACAAACAACTAAAATGATTTTGTTTTCGAAACTGGAGCCACTAAAGCTCGCTCGTGTGTTCCCATTACAGACAAACCGCAGAGCTTCGTTTTCTTCTTTTGGGTAACTTACGAAGATGCGCTCACCATATATTTAAAAAAAAATGTCGCTGACCCCTCTTCTAGAAATAGGTATAACACGAAGTTGAAACGAGTCTTCACAAAGGCAGTTGAGTGTTCGTTGTGCATTATTTCGCCACAAGAGCCTAGTAATGAATGTTACAGCAACGAGTTGTCAAGTCACGCGAAGAACGACAAGCAACTGGAAACTTGCAGCGTGCACCTCTTCAAACAAGTGATTGACTGATATGTGGGGTTTAACGTCCCAAACCACCATACGATTATGAGAGACACCGTAGTGGAGGGCTCTGAAAATTCTGACCACCTGGGGTTCTTTAACGTGCACCCAAATCTGAGCACATGGGTACCTACAGCATCTCTTAAAAAAATGCATGAAATGCACTCACAAACGTACACAGTGAAAGCGTGAACAGTTTGTGACAATCCTTAGTTTTAGGAGCGAAGCTCCTTAAGGCGTGGGCTGTGCGTCCCCTGTATGTAGCCACCTCTCGTTCAGTTCTAAGTATTACGCTAGCCACCGCCCGATCTAAAGGGTACAGCCATATCCATCCGTCCATCCGTCTATCCGTCCGTCCGTCCATCCATCCATCCATCCATCCATCCATCCATCCATCCATCCATCCATCCATCCATCCATCCATCCATCCATCCATCCATCCATCCGTCCATCCGTCCGTCCGTCAGTCCATCCATCCGTCCATCCATCCATCCGTCCATCCATCCGTCCGTCCATCCACCCGTCCATCCGTCCGTCCGTCCATCCATCCGTCCGTCCGTCCGTCCGTCCGTCCGTCCATCCGTCCGTCCATCCATCCATCCATCCGTCCGTCCGTCCGTCCGTCCGTCCGTCCGTCTGTCCGTCCATCCGTCTGTCCGTCCATCCGTCCGTCCGTCCGTCCATCCATCCGTCCATCCGTCCGTCCGTCCGTCCGTCCGTCCGTCCATCCATTCGTCCATCCGTCCGTCCGTCCGTCCGTCCATCCGTCCGTCCGTCCGTCCGTCCTTCCGTCTAAAAGATGCAAGATGTTATAAACTAGACGGCGGTACGTGTAGTTGATTATGAAAGATGCGAGGTGTTATAAAATAGGAATGATGCCACATATGGCGCGTGTCATCGTTCGATATAGTGCGGCGACGTACGCTAGGGGGGCGTTGCAATAAAATCGAGTGGGCAAAATGTACGGAGGATTCATGGTTTACCAGGTTTACCTCCGGAGCTTCGCCCACTCATCATCATTCACTTCGTGGATATGGCGGCATTTTTTTCGTGTTCTCCAGCAGCGTCATGCTTTAGTAAACGCGGCCGCAGCAGCGAGCGAAGTGACCTTCGAGCATGCGCAGGAGGAACCACGCTCCGTGGAGGCCCACGCTCATGGAGACGCGATAAGCGACGACCTTTAGAGCACGCTTCCCAACGCGAGCCTTTCACTCCAACTCGATGCTGATGACTAAAATACGCTGAAGTTGCAGAGCTCTGAGGACTGCCAAACAGCGTATGGTGATATAAATAGCTCGCCATTAGCAGTCGTGACAACGTATGCTCCATGGCCAAGTGGCAATAGTGCCGCGCTGCACAGCAAGAGGTCGCTGGATCGACCCTCGCGAGAGAACCTTTTCTTCTCGTTTTTTTTTAATACGATATTCTTTGTTGGGACACTTCAATGCAAGAATTTTGATCTGCCTATCTGTTTGTCGACTTGTCTGTTTGTCAAGCGAAACGGCTAAATTTCAACCACTTCCTCAACGTCCACCAACCTTGATCTGGGTTCTGCGTTCATAGCTATGCGCATTGCCAATTAAAAGGAAACATTGTGCTTATCTGAGTTGTAATATCAACACTTCAATATTATTTGGCGTGTTTATATTATAGAAAGGCATACATAAGTAATATTATACGGACCATAGCGTTTATTTCACTGCGTTGACAGTGTGACACTATGCACGAAAAGGCGGGTGATTTCTACGTTTTGCTAAGATGATACGTTGCTGCCACCTACCCGTGGATATGCATTCTACAAATTACGGCCTCCAAGATTGCGCGTGCACGCCGCGCGTTCGCTATATCGGAGGAAATCCATTACTTTTCCAAGATTACTGCAAGACGGCGCTAATGTCTCACGCAACGCCTTCACAATCCCATTTATTTATTTTCTCGCCCAGAACACGACATAAACATTTTATTCACTTTGTCCAGACGAAAGACCATCGTCTTTCGACGACCTTTGCTTTGAAACATACAGATACGGGGTCATTTTTCTTTCTTTGCCATCTGTTATATATAACGTCATATCCATGACCGAAACACGTGGTGGACTCCGGCATAAAACGCTTTCATGTTAAACAAAGCGAAGACATTCCGGATGTAGTTATTTTGGATTTCACGTGTAGATGTGACCCAAGTGGTATACGCTTTTCTGAATGCCGCAGTTTCTCAAATTTTGCCCACACCAAGGTTTGCCTTGTTCACTCGCGAATATTTCAGCAGTGTGTTCTAGCGCTGCCGGTAATCATTTCATGGTACAAGCACCGTGGGGACGGTAGAATGACAAGTCACCGTGATGCATATTGCAAACCACATAAAGGGGACACGACCAGTGCAAAAAGAGCGAGTCGGGAAGGAAGACGCCAGTCATACTGGGAATGGCCACGTTCACCCGCGAAATAAATTCATCACGCATATTTGAACGGCAAAGCGAGACCAACCCTTTTCCCCCGGGGAAACGAGGGACGTCGTACGGACAGCAGCAACGGGGTTGGCGGTGGCGGCCACTCAGCTTGATGCATCCGCCAAGAGACGCCGGCGCCGAGCAGAATCGGCCAAAAACACGCCAAGCAGTATAGCAGAGCCTACAATCAGGCTTTCCCTACTGCAACAACATAGCGTCTTTTCTCTCTCGCTCTCTCTCTTTCTCTCTCTCTTGAAATATGAAGCAGGAACGAAATGGTCATTGCCTTGGTCGTAAGAGTTCCGCTCTCTAACCCCACGCCATTCGCGAAACGTCTTCACGAATGTCCCCCGCCCCCCCCCCCCCCTTATCATGTAATGGCCCATCACCTTCGTAGGACATGACCAACGAACACACATAAGTACATTCGCGTCAAAGTTTAGTAGACTAAGAGGTCAAAGAAAACTGAACTTCCGAGCAATATGTCTGTACACAGTCAAATTGCACAGCGCGTGTTGTTGACGCGCTTTAGAACATGTGGCAAATCTCAATTGAAAGCATCCTACCGAATCAACAGGGATATATTAAGCGTTTTCTTGCGTCTCGCAGTCTCTGAAAACTTTAACGCTGACTGTACATATTTGCAGGCATACCCACAAAGATACGCACATGCACTGGCTAACATGGACTTGTCCACAGGCAAGATCAGACGCCATTACGCCAAGTTCTTCGCTTTGTTAAGTCATTTATGGCTAAAAGTGGCTTTCACAGTCATTTTCTTTTCGTACAGAGATGGCCAACAACGCTCTCTGCGATGTATACGGTACCAAGGAGACTCTGCAGCCCATCTCTGCAACTGTCCTCGCTACGGTGTGCAGAGACAATCAGGCGCGTTGGTTCTCGTTTGACTTCTCAGGAGACAGATGTCGCTAATAGATGCCCTCGAATGTCATTATGAAAAGTCGTCAAGTAATTCATGCCTTGTTAAAATTTCTAAGGGTAACATACTTGGAAGAAAGCACTAGACTAATAATGTTGACGTATACTACACAAGTCTGTCACTCTGATTTTTGACGTAGTGTGTGTGTGTGTGTGTGTGTGTGTGTGTGTGTGTGTGTGTGTGTGTGTGTGTGTGTGTGTGTGTGTGTGTGTGTGTGTGTGCGTGCGTGCGTGTGTGTGTGTGTGTGTGTGTGTGTGTGTGTGTGTGTGTGTGTGTGTTCCCTCTATCTTATTCTCTTTGTATGTTCTTTGAATTTTCTTCATCTTTCCCCAGGTGCAGCACAGCATACCTGTTATGCCAAACTAGTTAATTTGCCTTTATTCCGCCCCCTTGCCGAAACATATCAGAACTACCGGAAATTCGTATAGCTATTCTGATCACCATGTAATCCGGCACTTATCAACTTCGTATATTAAAGCTTGGTCGAGTCAACCAATCAAACACAAGCGTCTCCGTCTAACTTTTTCAAAGAAGTGGTATTGTTCCTTTCTTTATGCGCCATTAAGCTCTCTGGAAGACTTACCTTATGTCGGTGCCAGCCACAATGCAATCAGTGGCTAACAATGAAGAATGACGGCGCCATCTTCTGGCTATCATTTTTATTTAATCGATGCAATTAGTTCACGTGATTGAATGGCAAAGGACTAGAATATTCGATTATCAGAGACATCTGAAACATTGAAATTCTATTGCTTTAACGTTCTCAGGCCCATGGGAGTGTCAGTCCTAATCTCGCCTATTTTCCTTATGATGAAGGCGTGAAATATTTTGCGATTTCATCATAGATCACATGTCATTATCACCACACGTTATATATCATGACATACTCAGCATTTTGGTTATGCATCATAGTCATTGCAAAGAAGTCTCCAGGGTCGGCCTCATAAGCTATACCGTATGCCACTGGACCACAAGAGTATGAGTACGGCTGTGGAAGAACAGAATAGACAAGAACATTTGCAGTCTTAATTGGTTTTTCGTTGCTCTGTGAGTGATGTTGTAACATGACGGATTGCGAAAATCAATACCGTCTCTGATCAAGTGCATTTTTTTGTCTACCGCACTCCCTTTTAACATGCCTTTGTGCCACCGCAGTGTATACATCCCAGTGTTTGCCAACAGTATGTCTCACCGCTCTTTCTCTATGTACTTGCATAATAGCAATCATGTCTATGCTGGCCTGACAAAACATTAATTGTCCACGTGTGCGTACTAATATCCCCGAAGCCACGTATTCCGATTCCAAACGCCAAGGCCCCGTAATCTGTTTCTGCGGCAATTGCTGGATAGTATGTACACGTTAATGGGTCGGCATGAGTCGTCAAGCACGGCATGCGAAAGCAAGGGTAAAACAGATGAAAAAAAAAGGCGAAACCGCACCAGCACCATAAAGAAAGGAGCCGTCCTTCCGTAAACGTATGGAGGAGAAACACAGAAGTCGTCAACGACGTGGTCTCGGATCGCAAATATCGTATCGAGCCCGAGGAACAAACACGAGAAAGATGAGACGACCACTGTATTAGACGATTACACTATAACGGCAAACGGGGCATCGTTTGCGATTGGCCATAATCGATCACGAGATCAGGGGCGGTTTTCCTACCGTTTCCAACAGCCTTTTAGTGATAAAGAGGGGGCGGAGGAGCAGACGGGAGAGCTATCGGGGTGCACCGTTCCCCTTTCCTAGCCCTCTTCCTACGGTGCTGTCCGTTCCGTACGTATCTGGCCGGCAACGTCGGTCGCACGCTGTTGCAGACCGCAACGAACCGACGCTGGTTGGACCAGCATCGGCGCTTGCCACGCGCAGCGGGCCCAGAAAAAGAATCAAGCGACAAAAACTTCATTCTTAGCGTGCAGGCGCAGTAGTCGGGGGCCGCAGCTAAAAGTAATAGGAAGGGCAGGAAAAGAAGAGCAGGCTCCATAACGGACAACTAATCTGGACCGACGGCCCTGCAGCCAGAAACATTGACGAAGATGGGCCCAACAGCCTCGCCTCCGCGGAGCACACGTATTGGCACGGGACGCCCACAGCATGCCGACGTGCAATCTGTGCGAGCGAAAAGAAGGCGGACCCAGGGTCCGCCCGGCCATAACTGCTATTACATGACCGCACTTGCGTATCTAACCTAACCTAACCTAACCTAACCTAACCTAACCTAACCTAACACACGCCAAGCCTGCTACCCCAACGAGGGAGCCAGTAGATAGCGATTGCAAGAAATCGGTTTTTGTTTTCTCTTTTTTTTCTCCGCTGCTGTGTTTCCTTTTCTTCTTTCGTCGTTCGCAGCAGCCAGCATCGTCATTGCGTTGATTACGGGCATGTTCTTGCTTGCCCTCGTTGACTTGAGAGTGTGATTTCTATTATACAGTAATATTATTTTCTGAGGTAACAAAAATACGATTTAGGGCACGCCGTAGTTTAGGGTTCCAGATTTATTTTTACCGCTCAGTGTTCCCACACCAGTAGCTATGCTCAGCTTAACTTGGTTCTTGAACTACGTGCCCATCGAAATGCAGCTGCGGTGGCCATGGTCTGTTCTACAGAAAGGAAAAAGACGCGTTTGTAATGTAAGACACTGCGCAGCACCAGGATCACTGAAGAATGAAACAGAAGGAGATTGCTGTTCATAAGTAATCAAAAGTAAGTCAACGCATGTAAGTATAGTGTACGCCGTCTTTAAGCATAACGCAACAATGGCGCAACCACCACGACAAATGCTGTATAAATGTATAACGGTACACATCTGTTAGGGTATTCGTATTCAGGTATTCTCGGGGATAGTCTTTAAAGACGATTATCTTCCTTGGGGACCTTCGACGCAAAAATATTGGTCTCTCTGTCTGTACATTTGTCGGTTTGTCAAAACTTACATGTACCGGGTACTCTGAATGACACCAGCCGATACCCCAAACGGCCAACCCCATGCGCAGCGCCCACCAATGTTGCTCTAGATTCCGCAGTCATACTTGTGCGATTGTCAATTAAAAAGCAATTATTGCGCATATCATAGGCACGATAATAGCACGTATATAATCTGTGTGTGCGTCATTTACTAGAAAAAGCATACATAAGCAATTCTAAAGACCATAGCGTTTATCATGCTTCGCTGATCATGCAACGCTTGCACGAAAAGGCGAGTGTTTCCAACGCTTTGCTAAGACGACACGGTGGTGGCACCTACCCGTTGCCTTGCGTTCTACACTTTATCACCTTTGAGATGGGCGCGCACGCCCGTCTCAGGCCGCGCGCTCCGTTTTCCAAGAAAACTGCCAGGTGGCACTCATGTCTTACGTGTGACACGTGACTTCATGTGTTCGTTCGCCTCTGCTTCACGCTCGAGGCACTATAACGCAGCACCCCTAGAATACCATTCACCGAGTTTCTCGCGCAGAACATCAAATAATTGTTTTATTCACTCTCTCCACACGCAAGACTATCGTCTTTCGGTGGCATTTGCAGATCAACATGCAGATACAGGGCCAATTTTTTTATCTTCCTGAAACGTCGACAATCGAGCTAGTCGGTACTACGATGAGTGTCGTATCTGATGAGTGTACTATGTTGAGTGCCTACCTTCGTCCCTTTCCCTTTTTTCCTCATTTTTCCTCTCTTTTTCGTTTTGTCATAGTTACATTTGTCCTTTGCGTGTAAAAATGGCTTCTGTTCTCCTGCTTGGAGGCTTTCTCTTCAATTAAAACAACCTCCACACTAAACCCTGCATAACAGGTACACTACACAGTTAAAAAAGAGATTGAGATGCGGTAGGCAATGGGAAGAAAACCCGCAAAAGTAGGAGTTGACTAAAAACAAAGATTTTACCTTAATATTACATATTCGCAAAAAGTGATGCGCCACAGCATAATTTTCGTTTGTGTTGCCTTGTCTCGCCTCAAGTATAGGTCTCATCCTCGAGCCGCAGTGATGCTCTTCCATCTCCTCATGATATCAATCTGGGTGCCAGCTTTCGCTTCCTCGTCACCGTCGCAGGTTCCTGCATGTTGGCATACCTAAAGCTCTGCTTTACGCCGCATGTCTCTTCCACGTGAAGGCTAATAACAACGTTTATGCTGTGAATCCACTTATGCGACCTTTTTTTTTTTTGGTACCAAACGGAACGTGCGTTGTAAACATGACTCCTTTTCATAGACAATCAGCGTTTATGCTTCTACGCATTCTTTTCGTTGCAGCTTGCTCAGAATTCGCACTATGGAGCTGCAGACGGATTATTTGCACGGCTTTCCTCCAATCTGCAGAGCGTAACTTAGGCGGCAAACGAGTGTATCGGTACAGCTGAGTTTTCGTTTTGTTGTTGTTGTTGTTGTTGTTGTTGTTGTTGTTGTTGTTTTAAACTACGTTTGGCAGTCTCAGTTTCTAAATGTTAATGGTTTTTCGATCATTTTATTTCATGTTTACTCTTGGAAATTGGTGTCTATTCGGAAAAATGGAATCATAGCATGATTGAACACCCGGAGTTCATTTAGACTAAAAAACAATAGGGCTGCTACAACTAAAACAGAATTTTACCTCCCATTAACGTGACGACATATTTGTCCGCACAAGTAGTCTTTTTTTTTTTTAGGAGTAATAAGAAAGCTATCACATTCAATACAATCTCTAGCGCAGGCTGCCCCATCTGCTATATGGGATTCTCTCAATCGCTCCCTTTTACTCACCAGCACAGTGTCTCACTCACTGACCGCGTAAGTCACTTTTTAGCCGAGTAACTAATGATTAAAGTAAGTCACGCTATCCTCGTTTTAATCTCAGACGGCCTTGTACGCTTTCGGGCCGACCTCAATGCAGAGGACGTACTAACATAATCATTAAACTGCACTAACAGGCTACAATATTTCTTCTGACACTCACTTATCACTCACTCACTCACTCACTCAAACAGTTCATTTCGCCCATGCCGATGCCCGCTTATACATCCTATAATCTCGCACATATCCTATCACGCATTACTGCTGCACTCCCCTCCCTTAGTCCCTACATTCCTGCATACCTCACTCAGCTGGCACATTGTTTCCATCGTCAAACATTCATGCCCTTTATGTTGCCAGTTCCGGCGTCACTATCAAGCGCCGCCGCTATCAGCATCATTAGCGTCTTTGACGTCCGTGTCTTTCATTAAGTATATTCTAGGCACTATACTTTCATCTCCACTCTTAAATAAACAGCCGCACATTCACCGGTTCATGTGGGTCTATTGAATTTCGCTCAACCGCAGCTACGCCGGACATCACACAGAGCTCAGAGCAATCGCTGAGGTGAAAATGGCCCTACACCAACAAGGACACGAGAGCGACCGGGAGGGCGGGCGTTATTTCTTATAAAGTGGTTCCTTCGAGCTAAGTGTTTTTCGCCGCCAACGTCCTTATTACTTGATCTTTTATTGCCATAAAATGGGCGGCCGCAACCCCCCCCCCCCCCCCCCCACAATTTTTTTTCTTTCCTGTATTATTCTTATCCCAGAAGCTTTGGCCCTTGCGTAGACCTCGCACACCTAATCCTTAGCTTCGCTCAATTCATTCTCTCAACTTCCTTTATTTTGAGGGGCTTATCATGACTTCGTTATTCGTTGTTCCCTCTGTGTAAGTTGTTTTTTTTCTTTGTTGTTGTCATTCCTCTACAATATAGAAATCAGGCGGCCTGTCGTGAGTCCAACAATAAATGCCACCTTTGGTCCCGCGTTCTTTTGGCCCCCGCTACCCATAGTTGCTTCAGAAATGTTTACCTCTTATTCCGGTAGGAGAGACACTGCATCCTTAACGTCTGTGCCATAACTTGCTCAGCTGGTTCCCGGTGGTATTATTGGTTTACTGGGAGTATAGTGATATTCTAGTTCACTATAGCAGGGAGCTTGTGCGTGCGTTCTTTATAGCTGGAAAGAAATGCGGTCACGATATGTCTTGCGCTTAACGTGGACGCAGCAAGATGGCACACTGCCAGTGTCTGGAAGTCAGTATACACTTCACAATAGACCATATTCACACAATCAATCGGGTAATAGAGAAATGTGCTGAATACAACCAACCCCTATACATAGCTTTCATATACTGAGGGAAGGCGTTTGATTCAGTCGAGACATCAGCAGTAATGCAAGCACTAAGGAATCAGGGCATCGACATTGAAGAACCCTACATTAACATACTGGAAGAAATCTGCAGAGGATTCACAGCCACTCATATATATATATATATATATATATATATATATATATATATATATATATATATATATATATATATATATATATATATATATATATATATATATATATATATATATATAACATGTTCGCTGATATTCATTTCCATGAAGAGTGCCTTTCCACAACGACCAGGTGCAATCGTAGTAAAATATTGCTTAGCACAGTAGTAATATTTACTAACTGGTCTCTTCAACTATCCGCAACTCACTACTCGCTCAAGAAAATAAAAAACATAACTTTGTCACCCTTATATTTGAACTTTGAGGAATAAGGCTCTGCGTAGTATGATAACGCTTAGCATTACTACATACATATTATGCCCGAGCTCTTGAATCGCTCAACTGGGAACCGAACCTGCAACCAGGTACACAGAAGGTGCACCCTTTACGATATAGCTCAGGCATAACGAAAGCGTATAGCACACGTATATCATGTAACATCCCAGCAAGGTAAGGAGGTAAGCTTATAGATTTTTCACATCAACCACGCTTCACCGTCCCTTGGTGTAGGATATATATATATATATATATATATATATATATATATATATATATATATATATATATATATATATATATATATATATGAAACGACGACCGAGATTTTACGGCGATTTCGGACGACAGGCATTAACTTGCCTCATAATCTCCGGCGTCAAATCCGCTCTGAGCACTTCGAAATAATCCTCAGTGGCTTCCAACGTACGTGATACGACGTTTAAAAGGGGGACCACAGAAAGGTTACGGGAAGCGGAAGTTGAAGAATTTTTCCATTAGCCACTCCGCGATAGGGTCAAGTCCAGCGCGGAGAGAAAACTCTTCCGCAGCTTATCACCGCACGTTTGAACAGAGCCAATTACGGGCCATCTTTTACGCCCCACACTACGTCCTATCAATAGGGCAGCCTGGCGTCCAGCCGTCTTGGAAGCGCGAAAAACTTTGAAGGACCGTGACCTGGCTACAGAAACAAAGTTTTTCTTTTACAGTTCTCGAACGTCGTTAAATTCCTGGCGAGTACGCGACTTTCGTTATCGTGTGCTTTATTTAAAGATCCTCTAGAGGTCTCGATTAATAAATTGGGAATAATGAGTAGCGATTAGACGCGCTCAGCAGTTTTGTATGACGAATTCCTATTTATTTTACCAGGATATCCAAATAAGCGAAAGTAATACACCCACGCAAGGTTAATGAGAACTAACGGTGACTTGATTCTCCTTAGTTCACACTAATGCTGCGTCTAATATGAATAAAATAACCCTTAACGCTTTCACCTCTACACGCACAAGCTGAAATTTCGGTTCCTAAAAGCCCTCAGTATTAAACGTTATCTGTACACGTCTACTTAAAAGTGCTAAGCAAATGAGTTGATAGCGGAAAATTAAAACTTTACAACTTTTGCAGCGAATAAACTAAAGGATTCACACGAGGCCAATGTACCATGCTCTAAAGTTTTCACTTAAGAGGATTACGAACCGTTCTTCTCTCACTGATACGTATCGTGTTACTCGTGCGTCGTGCCATATAACCGAAAACTTCTCGTGCTTAAATAACTGAGGTAAAGTAATAAGGTATTGAATGGAATGAACAATATAACAGTAGTAAGTGCTTATCTTTACAAAAATTAATTCTTTATTCTGTTTATCCACCGTTATCTCACATCCCGCTATCTCATTTCTTTCTGCCATCTGCGCCACCTACAACTAACTGTGTCAGGCTAATCGCGCACGCTACGCCAGTCTTGTTCACTTTTACATTCACTTCACCGCGCGCGAAAGGCGCTCGCGTTTTCCCAGTCTCACGTAATCACGAACCGCGAACGTGAAGCTGCATATTAAATTAGAATTTTCAAGAGCCGGGTCGTTAGTTGAACTTCCTAATTTTCTTCTTATTACCGCAACATACTTCCTTCCGCCTAACATGCTGCTTGGGAGACTTGAAGCGTTGCTCAACTTTCCCCGCAATGCTTCCGCGCGAGCTGCCTTGCGAGCTCTTGGGGAACGAACAGGCCCATAGCGCGTTCCTGAAGCATTGCGCTTCGGCGGCTCGGCAATTTCCTGTTCCCGCGCAACTTGACTGAATTCACCAAGCGTTTTCTCTTACTACAGCAACGCAATCTGGTGGTTGCATCAGTTATACAAAGCCAGGTGAGTAGTCCTGGCTGCTGCATTATGCATCCAGGAATAAACGTATACAATCTTCCAGCTCATTTTTCCCTCACATTGCGTTATAGCGGCTACGGACAACGGTGGCAGAGGCGGACTACTACGTCGCCGAAATAGGCTGCTGCGCGCCGTGATATCTCATAAGAACTTTCGCTCTTAAAAAAACAAGACATTTTTTCAAAATGTGGCATAGTGCTCACACACAGAGACGGGTATGAGACAACAAGACCAGCGCTAACTTTCAATTCGCTGTTTATTTTCAGAAATCAAGGCAGAAATAGATCCGAGCGCAAAAGGCCCAGTCATCGCACAATACAACCCATGCACAATCATTGTACATAATTGGACTGTGTGTCTGCGGATTTATTTATACTTTTTGAAAATAAACAATCAGTTGAAAGCTAGCGCTTGTCTTGCTGTCGCTTCCTCGTCAGTGTGTGTCAGCACAAATCCACATTTTGAAAAATATAAACAACCTATCCCAAGAACCACGTTGAAAAGACATATTCGCAGACCGTCGTCGTCAGTACAATTTTTTCGCGCTAATACCAATGACCCGTCCTTAATTTTTGACGGTGTCATACTAGCTATAGCCTCTAGTGGTACCGCAATAAATTATGTGGTACCACTTATTACTCAATAGAGTTGTTATCGGTGTCGCTGTCCCTATTTACATAGAATGATGAGTGTGTTATTCTTCCCTGTTTTGATGCTCTTGTCTGCCTTCTAGTCTAAGACAGCTCCAATATTCTAGCTCTTCTATCACGCTGATTTATGTTAAAGCAGATAAGCGGGCGTTCAGGGGATACCAATAACACTGTTCGAAAGATACTGTATGGTGAGGCTAGCTGGTTGTCTGTCATCATTACCACGTGGAATGCTCTGAACTCTGGAGGGGTGAAGGCAAAAGAAGAGCAGTGGTATTCGCATTTCGAAGTTATAATAATAATAATAATAATAATAATAATAATAATATGGTTGTGCTTGTGTTATTTATTCATCACTGTCTAATCAAAAAACCCATAGTCGAAATGACATTTTACTGCTGTGGCTATAATTCTGAAAAAAAAAATATATGCACATGACGAAATCGTACTAACTGAACTGCGGCTTCATAGAAACGCTGGGCTACATAATCGAGCAGGCAAACAGAAGGGTATATGTAATGGCACTCCCGATTTTGAGAAACGTGCACTACATAGACAGGCACGCTCGACACAACGTGTGCTTCGTACATTTTTTTTAAATAAAAACAGCTTCCACTATCTCATCAAGATCGAGGCGGTATTTCCCGCCGATAAACTCCCTCGATGTAAATAAAAAACCAGTGTTCCCCGTTGTGCATATTTAATGATGCCGCGGGGAACGGTAACGTGGCGCATTCTCTCGAAAGCATTTCGGATTACACCCCGATAATCTCATATCACCATATCGGGAAATATCGCCTCCTACAGCATCATTGATTCGCCGTTCCGAATCACTTTTTGATGAAGACAAATCACCCCCGCCCCCTTGCTCTTTCCAAACCACTGAAATAAAACTGTCGTTTGCATGTAATACGCCTCCAGCTGTTTTACTTACTTTTGCTGAGTATCATGTCAAGCCAAAATAATGAAAAACGTGAACTTCTTTGCCTCCTGACAGCAAGTGGAGAAAGGTGTTTCACTTTCCCGCACATTTAGAAGTCGCTACAGACCATTATACTTAAATCAAGGGGCTGCAAGCAGTCATTATATAGAGATATAGTTTGCATTAGCATCCGCTTGATTCTATTTGATATGCTTATACTGCATACGTACGGCGCTGACCGATATTGCCCCGCCGTGGTGGTGTAGTGGATAAGGTACTCGGCTGCTGACCGGCAGGTCGCGGCATCCTAACCCGGCTGCGGCGGCTGCATTTTCCATGGAGGCGGGAATGTAGGCCCGTGTGCTCAGATTTGGGCGCACGTTAAAGGACCTCAGGTGGTCGAAATTTCTGGAGTCCTCCACTACGGGTGTCTCATAATCATATGGTGGTTTTGGGACGTTAAAACCTACGTATCAATCAAATCAACCGACCAATATTGGGATTATATAGACTGTTTTTGTTTAAACGACAAAAAAATATAAGAAACAGTACACACCGTATATTACTTTGCACAGCAAAGGTGGTTTTAAGCAACCAGAACACCATTTTGCATAACCAAAGTTTGCAGAAATGAGAGTGTAAGACTGTTTTCTTTACCCAAATAGTTTTTAGGGTTTGACGTTCTAACTAAAACAACTATTACGAGTTAAGAATGCTATGGACTATCGAAACACCTATGTCCCATTGCACAGCTTGTCAGATGATAACTGGAACTCGTAGATTTCAATCGCTGTGTTTAGATTTTGCTAGCTCTGTTCTAAACAAACTGAGTTTAGATTAAAAGATATGTCTTTTTAGTGCTTCCCATTAGTATACCGTACATTTACGCCTATTGTCTTAATGAATATAGTTCATTTATACGGGACACAAAATTGATCACAGGCACTCAACGGTGGCTTAAGATGCTATGACTATATATACCAGATGATCAATGTAAGGCTGTGTAGTGTGAACACTCCGTCCTTGAGGACGATAGTCTTTTTTGGGATACTTCACCATAAAAATTTTGGTGTCTGTCTGTCTGTCGCTCGATTAAGCCATCAGAACGAAAGTTTGACCTCTTGCTGAACAGCCACCCATCTTGATCTCGTGGCTCCGTTCATACAAATGCACATTGTCCTTCAAAAAAAACAAATAATATGCATATTTGGGCGCAACTTCAATACGAGAGCATTGCATAGTGTGTAACTTTGTTTCTAAAATGCATAGATACGTAATTCTGAAGACCGCTGTGTTTATTACGCGGTGCTGGCAATGACATCACTGTCCACGCTGTCGCAGTTAGGGCCCGTTCGTTTCCTGGACGTGGCCACCGCAGACGCCGCAGGACCTGGCAGATATCCGGACTGGAAAATGTTTGATGCCCGTGTACTTAGATTTAGGCGCACGTCAAAGATCCCCAGGGGGTCGAAATGTCCGGAGCCCTCCACTACGACGTCTCTCATAATCATAGCGTTGTTTCGGGACGTTAAACATCAGATATTATTCTTAGATATCCCGACTGGTCCTTGTTCATCGCTGATGAACGTAACAGTAGACTTCACGGGGTGCACCTGTTATTGCGCAAAAAAAAGGTAAAAAATACTATACACCCATGATAAGTACCCTTATCATGGGTGTGAACATATAAGGCCTCCTGTGATTACCGCGCTATAGGCACCCGACAGTGGACCAGAGGGGGCGACGAAGCTCTTTGGGCCGCCTCAGTATTGTTGGTACCGACCGCCAGGGATACCAAGAAAACGGAACGCTCGCTGAACACAGTGACACGCTGAAGTGTCAGTGCTCTTTTTGGCACGTTTTCAAAGAACGCTTTCTGGGTGCTAACATAATCAGCCGTGACCCCTTGCTCACAATTTAAAAAGAAAAATGATATGCGCGTTCAAGTTCGGTTTTGCTGCGTCTACTCGCTAGGCTACGCATTGGAAGACTCGATTTTGCTGCGCCTACTCGGTCGGCTGTGTGTTCTGGCGCTACCATCAGATCTCGTAAACTGCATTGCCGGGAGCCTATACGCCACCGTGTCACCTTAAAAACACTGAGCGTAACCGCTCCCCTTCCGCCTTATTCATATCGACACGCTCAAGAACACTTAGCGGAGGCACGACAACACCATGTGCGACAGCGTCGAAAACAGGCGCGCTCACTTGGATAATCTGTAATTAACAGACTGTGCGAAATGGCGAGAAACGCAGCTCGCCGACGAAACGCTAATGGGGGCTTGTGCTGGTGCCACGCAGATCAGACAATTAATTACCAGATTTTGGGCCCGTGTAATTGTTTTCCCTCGATCCGTCATTTAGCCCGCTCTCGCACGAGCGCGGTAATAAACGTGGTCTTTCATAGTGCCCGCGACCTTAGCCCTTAATCTGTATTAACAGTCGTGTCCTCTTAAGCGCTATATTGCGAACTTCTTTATAGATATCATAAGTTAATGAAAGTGTTAAAATTAATATCTATAATGCCATTGGTTCTCCCAAAAGAGTGGTCACCTTAATTAATCGTTTCTTCGTACGCTTCAGCATGCTTTGGACGGGTAATTACAGATTCCATTCTTTAGGTGTAGTAACTTCTCGAGCATTTTTCTCGCGACCGGTGTTATCTGTACGCACTTGTACAATACCGTACACATTGGGGGGGGGGGGGGGCACCGCAAGAAGATCGGTTTACAGCGTGTGATTGTTTTCTACCTCTAATAACTTTACTAATAATCGTTGGGGTACAACGTCCCAAAACTACAATATGATTACGAGAGACGCCGTAGTGGAGGGCACCAGTTATCCCGGCCATCCGGTGTTCTGTAACGTGTACTGGCATTAAGCAGTATACGGGCCTGTAGACTGCGGGTTTTGAATAATCCAAGGCGCTTGTGATGACGCACAGAATGAACGCTTTTTGGTGCGCGTGAAACTCTGCATAACGCTGGATTCCTTTCTCCTCATAATCTTTTAGTCCTTATTGCTCTTCTTCAGCGCAGGATATAGCACCAGTTCAGCCTATAGTTAATCTTCCGGACTTTCAGTTAATAATGTTAAAGCCTTAGATGTATCATGAAACGCGAAGACTGGCGGTCGGCATCAACGCCAGCGAATGAAGTAATGATCACGTGATAACTTTGCCATATGACGTCATCGTGGCGTCACAAATCGTCAGAAACTGTGGCGTCGTCATGACGTCAAATAACGTGACATCACGTGATCACGTCGTCACGTGACGTGGTCACTTGGTCAGCGGTTGTGGTCTGATCTCAGAGGCAGCGCACGACCGCGTGAAGCGCAGAAAGGATGCAATGCCTCCGATACTAGAGGCTGTGCTGGGCAAAACTAAGTTTGTAGCAATTGATAAGCACGGACAGCTGGGCGAGTCAGTAGCTCATTTTAACGGTGGTGCGCGAAAAAAACGAAGCCCAAAGCTTAGCAGCAGAAAGTTGTTTTCTATTGGAGGGAGGCGGGACGCGATGCGGATTCAATACAGCGACTGCGAAGCAGATGGCTTTTGCTGTCGACTCGTCTAAGACGAATGCATAAGAGAATGCCTGTACCTCTCTCTCTCTTCCTGCCAGACTTTATTTAAATATTGCAGTCTGAATGAAAAAGTTCCAACCGTGCATTTGTACAAAATTGATCGACTGCTTCGCCGCAGCCAGCCGCAAATTTCGAGCGAGGAACAAGTTTTCTGAACTACAGCGTTCTCAGACTACGCGACAGCCACCTCTACAAGCGTTGTTCTAGAGCAACGCGTTGCACTCGAAAGAAACACGTATTTAAAAAAGACGTCAGAGGCAGCGGAATACATCGATCGCAAAGTCGAAGCAATCGGTAAACCTTAAACTACGGTGCAAGTACGCGACTTCGCATCCGGCTCTTTGCCTCGTATGAGCGTTGTATAGACTTTAAATCAAGATCGATGTTAAGAAAGAGAGGAAGAGCTCGACCTGCACGTCCCATCGAATTCCTGGTAAAGCAAATAGACTATCAGATAAACAAACTGAGCGATGTCGATAAGCAAGCCGAATCTTTGCTCTTCACAGAAGTTCGGGGTTTTGTGTGGAGTGAAAGGAGAAGTCCCCTGCTTTCGTTTAGCGGGAACCGCATGCGCCTGTTTTCCAGCAAGTAAGCGAAGCAATCATAAAGTTTACATATAACAAATGCCGGAGTGCTCCTGAGAATATGGCTATTCGTTTCGTCGTCGTCGTTGTCGTTGTCGTTGTCGATGTTGTTGTTGTTGTTGTTGTTGTTGTTGTTGTTGTTGTTGTTGTTGTTGTACATGACAGTTTCTTCTGTTTACGTGCTCCAGTACTCGCCTCTGCCTCTTACATCTAATATGATGGAAGTCAACAAGAGCGCCCATGCCACACTTTCATAGGCACATAGAGAATTGAACGGGTAGTTTACCACAAAATTCGTCAGATCCCAGATACCTTGAGAATCGACGTTATGCGAAGCATGCGCGTACAAAGTGACTCTGTCGTAATCTTCCGACACTTCATGCAACGACGCTAAATGTGTGTACGAATGTTGCACGCACAGACATATGTTGAAGAGTCGCTGGTGTTCATATAACCAGATGTTTGCACTTGCGCAGTAGCCCCGCCACGATGGTCTAGAGGCTAAGGTACTCGGCTGCTGACCCGCAGGTCACGGGTTCAAATCCCGGCTGCGGCGGCTACATTTCCGATGGAGCTGGAAATGTCGTAGGCCCGTGTGCTCAGATTTGGGTGCACGTTAAAGAACCTCAGGTGGTCAAAATTTCCAGAGCCCTCCACTACGGCATCTCTCATAATCATATGGTGGTTTTGGGACGTTAAACCCTGCAAATCCAAAGCACTTGCGCAGTAACGACCACAGGAACATGAATACAGCAACCGCAGAAGCGATAAGCTAATATGAAGCGCTGGTTCTCGCGAGGATGGAAGGTTTCGACGCTGCCACATATAAATCAATTTTAGAGCATGACACTCAACTACTATTGACGTTAAGCCAACGTTACAGGTTTATCGAAGGAGTACATGCGTAATGTTTATAAAATTGGATAGCCAGCACGGCAACCACAATTACTTTTTCACGAACATTGGCCTTACGAACTACTTGGTCTTATTAATTGGTCTTACGAACTACTGGCCTGTCGGAACGCCTCTGAGTGGACTGATTTTGTGTGTGCGTGTGTGTCGGTGTTTTTCTCTTATTTATTTTTTTTAACTCTCCCTTTCTCTTTCAACCCCCTATTCCCCAACCCCAGTGTAGGGTAGCATTCCGGATACTAGCATCTGGTTAACCTCCCTGCCTTCCTATTTTCTCGTTTCTCTCTCTCACGAACATTGGGGTCTATTTCAAAAGTACTTTCGAGACCTTGTAGTTCCGAGACCTCTGTGGTAGAATGCTTGTATGCCACGCATAATGATCGGGTTCGATTCCTGATGGCACCCTGACATTAATTCTTTGCAATCTTCGCGTCAGCGCTGCCAACACCAGCTTTTTTTTTTCTTAAATCTCACGCGTTAAAATTGTCGATGTGTGTTCTCGTCGTTCCTGGGTGGATACTAAGTGTCAATCACCTGTGTTACAAGTCCGCATACCAGTCGCACATACCCGCCTGCGGGTGTGTGGCACTGTCTTGCGGGATATGTGTTTGACGCCGTACGCCACAGGATTGTGCCATTATTCATGTCTTGACCAGCGCATCATATTCGTCAAACTATCCTACCCTCCCATACTAATTTTGGTTCACGCCAAGTTAAGGGGGGTGAACGCGAGAGCACCCAGACGTAAGCGGGTAGATAGACAGAGGCCAAAAGTGTTTACAGTAGGCAAGGAACTTGTTCGCATTTAATAATTATCTCAGAAAGCGCAAATGAAAATATGACAAAATATATCGTAAATTTGATTTTGCATGTGGTACAGTGTTACATACAGAATTGACATACAATCTACGGAGATGGCACCACACTGTGGATCAGTGGTCCGTCATCCACGTGTTCGTAGAATTATGCAGAGGGTGACTTTAGGATACTTGCAGGAAGTTTATCTGCTGATTTCACATACTAAACGAGCTGCAGTTGCTTATAATTCTTGCGAAAGCGCTCATATTGAAGCATAAGCCGGCTATCCCTCGGAGTGACCCCAATGCACTGAGTATACCAACACCGCTAGCTACACGTAATTACGCGGGATGCTCCTTCTCCATGGCCAGCCGCCACTTCTGCGCGGCGATAACCACAGTCCTTCCTGAAGAATGTGCAGCCGCCTTGACTGCCAGGGGTGATGTCGATGTCCACAGCAGGCATATCGATCATATGTGCTCCCTGACGTGATGTAGTCCTTGCCATTTTTCAAAGTGCCATCCAGGGTACTGCCTTAATCTGAGTGCGATGATCGCTTTGCCCTCCAACCCATACTTCATTTACCTCGTAAAGCCCAATCTGTTTCATTACTCGCCCAGTGAGAGAGAAGGAATATAATAGGAGGGAAGTCAACTTGTGGACTGTACGTCCACCGAAGCACACGAGTAGCCCATGAAACTGCAAGCTGACCAGAAAGCATTATACCATATGGAGCGCTTGCTGGAAGCACCAGATAGCAATGCCCCTATCAATCGTTTAATTCAACGTCTGTTGCATCATATAGTTAGCTAATGGGGAACAAGGCAGCATTGCTTAGAGCAATTCTTGACAGTTCTCAGGAGTCTACTTCAAACAGAACTTCAAGAGAGCACAACAAGTGCGTCTTTATTATTTCTCTCTTCATCCCCAAAACACAGAAGTAAAATAAAGTGGCCGGAAAATAAAACGGGGAAGGGAGATAGATGACAAGTGACACTTGGTAATGACAACAACGAAAACGATTGAATGACGGCGTACAAGAGCAAGGGAGAGACAGCGGCATTCCAGCATGAACCAAGAGAGCTACAATCAGTGTGAAACCAGCCGGATCACCAAATCCCCTCGTACGTCAACGTGCACGCATCTTACCCTATAGGCGCAATAAAAAAAAATAAGAAGAAGAGGCAAAAAATCATACGCAGTGCTGTCACCTCCCGTCTCACAGAAGCGAAAAACGTGAAGGCTTGACCCCAGCGCTTGAGACCCCGCGAAGCGTATTTAGCGCCAGTAGGGAGCGTGTCTTTCCATCGTGATATATTCAGACGGGTGACGTCCGAGCATGGGCTTTCTTTAGTTGTTACACTTTTTTATAAGCCCGAGACCAAGGAAGAATAATACGGTCCCCTTCAAAAGTGCGCGAGGCTTAGCGAGTGTGTCCACTTCGAGTACATCGATATCGATAGGGAAGAGACGGGATGCACTTTCCTGGGCAATACATATATTTCACTCGTATGCGCATGTATGCGCCGTACCTGGGAGCTGTCGTTTCGCTACAAGTAAACATATCGAAAAGCAAGAAAGGAGAAAGAAACGAGACAGCGAAATCGAGAATGCAGAAGATGTGTGGAAGAAGACGGCCACGCCGGAAATGACGCCCATCTTTCTGTTCGCTCTCGTAAAACGGGAGGAGGAACGCGATTTAAGGAGATGACCGAGCAGAGCAACGAAATGTGCGGCGGTTAACGCGTTTATGTCGGGCACAGGAGCTGCGGTCATGCGATTAGCTGAATGCCACAGCCAATCAGCCACAGATATATGCATACTATGTCGGTTCTTCTTTCATTCGGACGTTCTTTTAGGATCACAGTAACGACGCTTTATATGAGGCAAAAGTGTTTCTACTTACAACGAAGCCATCCGACCATGCACCGATATCTTTCGGTCTTCGTTAAAGCAGGCCGCGTAACCACAGAAAAAGGAAGAGCCTCCTCGGATGGGAAAGAGCTCACGTGATCAGTTGTGGAGAGGATGTTGGGCTTATCGGGATACGAGAGTTGCGGCAGCGACGGAACGCCACCAACTCGGCTTGCGCGTCGGCCTAGCAGAAGCACTCGCAACACTACTTTCGTTCCAGCGCCGCATCCGCTGAAATAATACGTGTTTTGAGCAAGCGATCGCATGGTGGATGGAAGAGGCCACGCCTGCACTGGAGCGCTACAATAAAGCGTTCCAGTCCAGCATTTCAGCGCAGCCGTCATTGAGCATATCGAAACGCGGAATTCAAATGGCTTAATCTGATAGAACAACAAAATTTTCCCAAAGTGCAAATCACGTAGACAGTAGCTCCATCCTGAACTCCCCTTGTTGGACAGCGAGCGAACGTTCGAACTAGCGCAAATACTAGGACCACGGCCATCACGTAGAAATCGAAAAGCAATAAAAGTAACTCCAACGTCTCTTTGAAGATAGTAATACTTGTGACGAGTATTGAGTGAACTACATCAAAAGTGTACATCATGCTCGTATGTGTGTTTCCTTCTTTTTTTTAACGAGAACCTTTCAACTCATCAAATGCAGGACTGAATATACGATTGTGTTGTTTTTATTCTCTACCTAATAATTTTTTAATTGTTTTTCCCTGCAACAAAGTAGAAAGGGATAGCCATTGCGAAGAAATTGTTTCAATTGCTTCTTTTCTTTAAATTCCAGTATACAAACCACAAATAACCCTTTCTATTTGGTTGCAGAGATAAACAATAACAAAAGTAATAAGGTAATACCAGACGACAAGGCCGACAGCTTCACCGTCTTATGGTTTGCACGGCATTGATCTGGCTGGAATTTTTTTTTATCGCATCCGCCCTTCTTCGTACGAGTCTACTCATTGATATTCCGCACGCATCTCCTCTTATTCCTGTCGCCTTTTTGGCGCATGCAGCGGCAATGCGCAGAACATTTTCGAGTGAACGGTTAGGCGTGCCGGCGGTGCGAAAGAAAGTAACAGGAGATGCACCGTGATTTCCCTCGGCGATTCCGCGCATCGTAGGGAGGAACGACGTCCCCGTCGCCTACGCTGAGCAACACAAGGTGTTTACGTATTCGTTTAGTGTGTTGTGTATGCTCTCTATAAAAGGTTTCGCTTAAATTCCTGAATTCTCACGCAGAAGTACCCACCAACTTGACTAACGGTACATAGCTTTATTCGATTTAATCTTGAGCCTAATTACACGTGAGAGAGAGCGCTGGTTAGCGGAGTATCGTGGCCATCTACGCAGTAGTTTACCCTGCGACATCCTTGAGTTCAGTTTCAATCACACTATTGTACGTCATCACAGATAAACTTTTACTTGTTGGGACAAAACTCGCGGAGTAGCGTACGCATTCGCCTTTGGGACGACTCACATGCTAAGGGCCGTTCCACGCGCTTCCCGCACAGCCGCAACTCACGTGCCGAGATCCCTGCCGCACGCAAGCGGGGGTCGAATAAGCCAATTGTTGATGCTCTTTCACCCTCCGGTTGGGTGCGGCTGGTGTGCCGGCACGTGCATTGCCGGCTATGGAACGGCCCTAAAGCTTTCTTCTCTTTCTTCATATTCCGCCACCTCCTCTTTTGAAGCTTTCAGTACCTATGACGATACTTATAGCGCGAGAACAAAACGACGACACAGAGACAAGAAGGACACGAAGGACACGAGCGCTCGTGTTCTTCGTGTCCTTCTTGTCTCTGTGTCATCGTTATGCCCTCGTGCTATAAGTATCGTCATGCCTTACCAACAAGCCCAAGCAGCCACATTTCAGTACCTAACATGGTTTTGCGCAAAGGGTAGAAGTCTGATAAAGTTTGCTTCAGACAACGAGCTGTGCTTGTTAAATGATGGCAGCCCAAAATTTTTACGTGGCACTAGATACAGCAGCTGCCTTGACTTGGATTTTGTTTCTCGAAGTCTCGTCAGATGTGCCGGATGGTTTGCGGACATAGAAACACATGGGAGCGACCACATTCCCACATATGTCAAGATCAGAGGATTATCACCTTGCAAGCTACGCGAAACTATCCAAAGAGTGGACTGTACCAAATTTGAATCTCTCATGGAAGAACGCTGCCAAGAGAACACCTCACCTGACTTAGAAGAGGTGATCAAGTCCACAGTGCAAGACATGGTGTGCACCCTCACATGCTCTTCGAGAGTAACCGAATTTGATGTGGAAGTAGAACAACTTCGGTCTCTCCGACGGCGTGCTGCACGAAGGTACCGACGTACGAAAGCTATCCACGATTTACGAATCGCTAGACGTCTTCAGAAGAAGATACAACGCCGCATAGACAAGCTAAAGTCACAACGTTGGGCAGCCTTCTGCGCGTCGTTAGATTCCCGCAAGCCTTTATCACACTTGCGGAGGACAATAAGATGGCTCCGGACAGCTTCCATTCAGCAGTGTCCATTCAAGGCTCTAGCCCTCTCTCAACAGAGATCGGAGGTCGACGGGGCAGAAGTGTTCTGTGCCAATTTATCTGGTCAGCTCGCAGATCCCAACATCTCCACGCTCTCACGTGGTGGCACGACATCACGCAATCACCACATGGACCATTTTTTTCTATCAATGAACTTAAAGCTGCACTGGTTTTCTGTAGACGGAAATCAGCACCCGGGCCTGATGGAATATCATACAGAGCACTGTGTCACCTTGGTGAGTGTGCGAGGAGTGGCTTCCTCGAGTTATACAATGATTTGTGGCGAGAGGGCACCCCCCCAGTTAACTGGAAGACCAGCCGTTTGGTTCCAATACTGAAGCCTGGCAAGTCACCATTGGTGCTCACATCGTACCGCCCGAATACACTGGCTAGTTGCTTGGGCAAAGTGATGAAGAGGATGGTACTAGGACGGCTAGAATAGTTCCTGGAGCATCACAACTGCTACCCGGACGCTGTGACGGGTTTTCGCTGAGGCCAGTCATCAATTGATAGCGTCATGGACCTTGTCAGCTACGTGAAACACGAAAAAGGCCGTAAGAGTCTCTGCGCTTCTTTATTTCTTGATGTTAAAGGGGCGTACGATAGTGTCACACATGAAGCTGTCCTCACCGCTCTCAAGGAGGTAGTAGTGGGCGGTCGGATGTTTCAGTGTCTACGCAGCAATCTCTCTGAGCGATCCTTTTTTGTGAGAACCGAGGATGGTGACACTTCGCTACATTACAGTCACCGTAGTGTTCCCCAGGGTGGCATACTTAGCCCTGTACTTTTCAACCTGGCCCTAATAGCTCTCTATGAGCATCTGCCAAGTACTGTCAGATTGTCAATGTACACGGACGATATCTGCGTTTGGAAGTCTGCAGTAACACGTCTACAGCTGCAAGCACGAATTCAGAGAGCTGCCACTCAAGTTGCTATTTACCTCCGTCAACGAGGTCTGGAAATTTCCTCTGAGAAATGTGAACTTGTGGCATTTACGCGCAAACCAATGCAGAACTACAGCGTTCTGATAAACAGCGAAAGGATACGTCACCTTCGATCATAAAAGTTACTAGGTGTTATAATTGACAGAGATCTCTCACGGAGCCCACATGTATCATACATGAAAAGGCAATTGACAGGCATCTGTCATTTGTTCAAGTTCTTCGCTGGAAAGAACTGGGGAATGTCCACAGCTGCTATGTTGCGAATATACAGGATTTTTTTCCTTGAGTTCCTTTGGTACAGCATACCTGCGTTAACCAACGCAAGTAAAACAAGCGTACGAATGCTTCAAAGTGTCCTGACTCAAGCATTCCGGTTTAGTTTAGGCTTGCCCCAAAGTGCATCAACAGCGGCAACTGTCGCCATCACAAGGGACCACCTCATCGAGACCCACATTAATGTTGAAGTGCTGAGGACACATATACGACACCTTGCTCGAACTCCTCAACATCACCAAGCCTCTCTACTAGTGGACCGACCATGCACATCTTACTGCAAAACAGTGACCGCACATGGTGAGTCGATCCCAACTTCATTCTCTCATACCGCTAGACCTGTGACTCCGCCATGGTGCCTCGCTCAACCAATGATTAATATTAACTTACCCGGCGTCCAGAAAAAGGTCAATTTGTCGTCACCGGCTCTTAAACAGCTCACACTACTTCTCTTGTATGAGAAATACCAAGACTCCGCACATATATGCACTGACGGATCGGTTCAGCCGGACAGATCTACAGGAGCAGTAGTGATACCAAGGTTGGCCACGACAATTAAAGTCAAGACATTTCACGCAACAACATCAACGGCAGCAGAATTGGCAGCACGTCGTGCCGCGTCGCAATTGGTCGTTGATCAACCTACACGCAAGTGGGCGATTTCCTGCGACTCGAAAGCGGCACTGCAGTCTCTACTATCAGCTTTACGCCGTGGACTACACGAGCAGCTGGTACTAGAGATAGCAGAAATTATACCCCACCTGACTGAGAAAGGGCAGAAAATCACATTTCAGTGGTTACCCAGTCACTGCGGAATCATCGGCAATGAACGGGCCGATCAAGCTGCCCACTCAGCCCACACAGAAGACCATAAACTACGACTACCACTTTCTAGGACAGATGCTGCACGAAAGCTCCGCAGGCTTGCTCGCCAGCAAACCACATCACAATGGAATCGGCCACACTTCAAGCATGCCCAACTGTACTCGCTTGACCCTATGCTAAGTCTTCAAGTCCCGTCGAGGTTTTGCCGAGCAGACCAGACCCTGTTATGTAGGCTGTGGTTGGGCGTTGCGTTTACCAACGCCTACGCTTTCTCATCGAGATGGCCGACACCGCAGCCTGTGGCCACTGTGGCAAAGAAGAAACGAACCAAAATATTCTTTATGACTGCCTAGCGTAAACAACGACTATGCCTTCGAAAAGTACTCAGCAAATTAGTTAATCAACCTCTGTCGGAGCAAGTAATTCTACAATATCGACAAGATGCAACTTCACAGAAGAAGGCCCTGAAAGCGCTACTACACTTTTTGCGATCGACCGGCCTTACTGAACGGTTGTAGCAAGGACGCCCTTCCTGTGTGTGTTTTCGTTTTCACATCAGTGCGCGTTTTTTTTCTTTTTGCTCTCTATCTACCGCCCCCCTTTCTTGCCCTTATTTCTCCACCCCCAGCGCTGGGTAGCAAACCAGATGCCAATATCTGGTTAACCTCCCGGCCTTTCCTTCCTCTCTCTCTCTCTCTCTCTCTCTCTCTCTCAAGAACATTATCATCTAGTAGATAAGTAGCTCCGAGACATGGCGTGGCTCTGTGGTAGAATACTTGATTGCCGCGCAGAATGCTGGGGTTCAAGTCCCGCTGAAACTCTGACTTTTATTCTTTGCATTCGTCGGGTCAATGCTGCTGATGTTGAATTGTAAAGACGATAGGCTTTCTATGTGACCTTCGATGCAAAAATTTTGGTCTGTATGTCTGTACATGTGTCTCTTTGTCCACTCTTAATGGCACCAGGTACTTGAAACGGCCGACCCCAGCCGCAGCGTCCACCAATGTTGCTCGAGATTTAGCATTCGTACTTGTGCAATTATCAATTAAAAAGCAATTATGGCGCATGTCTGGGGCACCATAACAGCACGCATATATTCTGCATGTGCGTTTTTTACTAGAAAATACATACATACGTAATTTTAAGGACCGTAGCGCTTATAATGCCGTGCTGACCATGCAAGGCTTGCACAAAAAGTCCAGTGTTTCCAGCGCTTTGCTGACACGAGACGGTGGTGGCACCTACCCGTTGCTTTGCTGTACACCTTATCACCTCTGAGACGAGCGCACACACCCGTCTCAAAACCACGTGCTTTGTTTCCCAAGAAAACTGCCAGAAGGCGCTCATGTTTCACTTGTGACTTGACTTGATGCGTTTGTTAGCCTCCACTGCACGCTCGAGGCACTCTAACGCAGCCCCTCCAGAATATTATTCACCGATTTTCTTGAGCAGAACATCAAATAAATGTTTTGTTCACTCTTTCCACACGCAAGACTATCGTCTTTCGACATTTCCAGATTAATATGCAGATAAAGGGCTAATTTTTTTCCCTAATGCTCACGTGTTGAAATTGCCAATGTGTTTTCTCGCTCTTCCTGTGTAGATATTATATGTCAATCGCCTATGGCCCGTACCCCCATGCCAGAGTCACATACTCGTCCAAGGGTATGTGCCACAATACGGCAGAGGGCGTTTGACGACGTACGCGACGAGATTGTGACATCATTTACGTCTTGACCAACGCATGATTTTCGTCATTCTATCTTACCTTCCTATACTACTTTTGATTCATGCCAAGTAAAGGGGGTGATCACCGAGACATAAGTGGCTAGATAGATAGATGAATAGATGAATATATATATATATATATATATATATATATATATATATATATATATATATATATATATATATATATATATATATATATATATATATATATATATATATATAAGCCAGAAGTGCTTTCAGTACACAAATAAATCCTTCCCATTAAAAAAAAATGGTCTCTGGCCATATACCCTTTTTACAGGAAATTATACATACGATGATTACGAGCCAACCAAATGAGAAAAACGTTGCTGCCTAGCCCATCTTGGCGTTTCTATGCCTCATTTTCTCCACATCCTCGAGATTTCTTCAGCATATAGCGAATTTTAAATAACTTATCCTTTGTCTCATTCACTATTTTTTTCTTCACCATCACAACTTTCTCAATACAATGCCTTTCGTTTCTGTTGGCGCGGGTTTTTACGTCCACGTAAGAATGCATTTTTTCATTCCATTGCGTTACTGAGCTCCATACCGCTGTCTGCGAGAAGGACAACAAACAGTTCACGCTTACATAAAAAATGCAAAAAAAGAAACCTATATAAATGATCAGTGGACGTCATTAGAAGAGCGAACTAGTTTTGCTGATAATATTCAATTCCGCGAGGGTTGTCTCCCGCATGCGAGAACATGCGAATAATCACATAATTCGGGCTGTCAAGCACCCACATTATCACAGTGATGTTTTCTTTCCTGGGGCAAAATAAGCGAACAAGCAAATGAAAACATGCACATGTACTGCTTTGTCTGTCGCGTACCTCATCTCTCTCTCTCTTCCCGCTTTCTATAAAAAAGTAAAAGAGCAAGGGTAAAGAGAAAAAAACACTGTATGATCTTTTGTATAACTATGCATAAAATGACATATAAAATCCTCATTACTTCATATGACAGCCTTCGTTCGAGCTTGCCGGCCTCGGCTTCCACGTCTTGTCGGGCGCATTCCCCCGGGTAATTCTGAGTCCACGATGAAATGCACTGACGTCGCCCGTATGCGCGCTTTCATTTGGTGGACGCATCAAGAGTCCACCAGTGCCTTCGTGGACGGCGGCAAATCGCTGGTGCGCAGTACATTTTTTTGTTCTGCTTTTTCTGTGCCTAGAATTCTTCATATTTTGGGCGCTTATCAACCCAACTTCGCTGATTCTTGATATGGTCTTGGGCAAATAAATCGGTAGAGAGTTTGAAGTTTTTCACGAGGAAAGCGTTGCACTTATTCATGCACAATGTTTTGCACGTGTTCTCGACATCGCTGTCCATAACAGGCTACCGCGAGAAAGCACCTCACTTAGTTTTTATTCTGTGCTTGGTCTCGCTTCATTCCCAATTCTATTCCAAAAACATACGTTTCTTGGATGGTGTTTCGAGGATGGTGTCTTTCCATCAAGTTTTCGAGATGGACGCATTGTGCTTATTCCAAAAGGTGATGCTTCTTCTGTTAATCCTGAAGATTGGAGACCTATCACGCTTCTTAACGTTGACTATAAGATATTCGCGACGGTGATCGTTCAACGTTTGAAGGCTCTGTTGAACACCCTGGTGGGTCATCACCAGGCTTCATCTATGCCTGGACGGGAAATACACAGTTTGTCCTTTACCACCAGGGATATCATAGCCTATACTCTGTCGCGATCTGTGCGTGGTCTCCTTGTGTCTTTATACCAAGAGAAAGCATTTGACCGACTAGAGCACACGTATATCTTTAAAGTGCTCACAGCCCTTGGTTTTCCCGGTACTTTTGTTGAATTAATTAGACATACCTACTCTGGTATAAAAAGCACACTAGTTCTAGATGGTTAGGAGAGTGCTGCCTTTTCTATTACACGTGGGGTCCGTCAAGGATGCCCCTTGTCTCCTGTTCTATTTGTCCTCAGCCTTGAGCCATTTTTGTGCGCTCTAGAAGCAGATTCGCATGTCCGGGGTCTTGCGCTTCCCGGCAGCAGTACCGTAAAAGTCACAGCTTTTGCTGACAAAACCCTGTACTTTTCAGATGAAGATAGTCTTTCTCATAGCCTGCGTTTATTCTCCCAGTATGGGGACATTTCAGGTGCCGCGCTAAACTTCTCTAAATCCCGGTATTTGTTCATCGGCTATCCCAACTCCACACTTAGGTCCACATCACTTCTTCAGCCGGCTGCGGCTCTTCGCATTTTAGGAATTCTATACAATCACTACGGCATTTGTAACTCCGTTTGGTCAAACGCCCTCGATGAAGTAAAACAAGGAATTGAGAACGCCCGGGAATTCGACTTCCCGCTTCTTGAGCGGAGGTATCTTGCGCAGACTGTGTTCTGCGGTCGCATTTGGTACCTTTCTCACGTGGAACAGCCGCCTTTACGCATCGTGAGGTCATTGCAGTCGGCCTTGTGTTCCTTCTTTTGGTCTGGCGGCACTGAGTTGGTTTCTCGTGCGGCGTTAGGGCAGTAGCGTTTCCACGGAGGTTTTGCTTTCCCTTCGGTATCAATACGCTGCCGGCTATTGGCCCTGCGCTTCCCGTTGCGCCTCGTACAAGGAGAGGAATCCCCCGCGCGAACTCTGGCATATTATTTTCTAGGCACTCACCTTCGGTATTTATTGCCTAATGTGCGCCTTAATCAGGGCCCACAATCATTAGTACTTCTTTCGTTTTATGCAACAGCTGTCGCGTTTTTTCGCCATATCCAGTCGACTTGCCCTGATTTAGATGTGTTAGACAATTCTATCGTTGACACAAAAGCGGCGTTGTTGCTCCCGTTAGTTCCTCCAGCACGCCGCACCCGCTCTAGTCGTGTGTCTTGGAGCACGCTGACGGCATCATTTTTACCTGGCCACCTCCAGGACTTCATGTGGCGGCTTGGGTGGGGCGTTCTTCCTACCCTTGACCGCCTAGAAAGGTGGAGAATGGTCCAGTCATCAACATGTCCGAACTGCTCCCTACGGGAAACAAATCAGCATGTGTTAAGACATTGTGTCGTTGCTCGTGTTTTCTGGAGGGCTGTGCATGCAGGATTTCGTGGCCTCGGAGTAAACCGCTTTGTTTCTTCCGGACGTTGTTCTCAAGGCCGCTTTGCCTGCCTTCTCATTGTTGCTGGTGCCTACTGTCTTTGGCGTAACCGTTGTGAAGCTGTTGCAGCAGGTCATCGCCGCCGTGTTCTCTTCCCGATTTTGGAGCGTCTGTACAAAGAAATGATATCTGTGTTGTCGGAGGAACTCTTCTTTCTGGGTCAGGAGGAATTCCTTCGACACTGGTCCTGCCGTTTTGTGTTCATCTGTGAGAGACATGTAAGGCTTGTTTTCAGGCCTGCCTGGTATTGGTAGGTTAATCTTTGTTTAGTACTCATACAAATACCTTGTAAATACTATGTAAATAGCTGACATATTGATCTCTACATTTCATTTGTGTGTTCTTCGTTTACCATGTATTGTGCATATGTAGACATTGTTTTTGTAACAATTCCTGTTTAGTTGGGTAAGTTGTGTATGTTGTGTTCTGTTTACATGTGTACACATATCTTTTTGTAACAACTTTTGGTGTGTCTGTGGATGTTGTGTTCTGTCGCAATGTTCTGTTGGATTGTAATTGATGTTCACTGTCTGTGAGAATAAATTTCTCTAAACACGTTTCTTGGCATAATTGTAATTTATACTTTAACTGAAGACTAAGCATAACATTTTTGTTCTCTATTGACACAGTCAGTTATTAAAGCCAGTCTTACATTGTTTTTATTGACATGAACCCATTTATCTTCGTGAACTTACCCGACGTGCCTCAAAAGGTCAATCTCATATATATTTTCACTTTTTGGACTACACGTTGTATTCGAACCTTAGGTGACGACTATCGTTATCGATGGGTATCTTAGACGGCAAGATAATTTTGACTACACTGCTCGCACAGGCAATTTAAAATGAAATGAAGTTACCGTTGCTGAAATTAAATGCGTCTCTATTTGTAACTTTCAAATATAAGTCGTCTACATTGTGTGTACAGTCTCGTTTTCATTTATTAATTTATTGTTTCTTTATTAGTTTGTTAGGCAAAGCGACGGGTGATAAAAAGCAGCAGTACCTCATAGCAAGAAGGCATGAGCATTCTAGCGAACTAAAAGAGGATTGAACACAATGACGGTCCTGTAGTTTATTAGTTACACGAACACCATGTGAGAGTGTTGTCTCACTTACAAGCACTTCCTTCCAATTTTCAGAATGTCAAAAATTAATACTTACATTTCAAATATTGTTCACAGTTTTTTGAAAGTATTGTGTGTGTTTTTATAGTATTCAGCTCTTTGCGCGGTACTGTCGAGTTGGAGTTGGCGCGATCACTTGCTCGTTATGTCTAACCAGTGCTAGTGCACCTGCAGCATATACACGTCCCACTATAATACACCACATGCGTTCAGAAACAGTCGGATACGCCTTCTGAGAATATGTGCGCGAGTACAAGAGCCCTCCAAATTCACGCTTCACGAGGCCGCTACATAAAGGTTGCGTCTCAGCACAGAGCCGGAGAGGTGGGGGCACGCGGAGCTTTTCAGGCAGCATGTATTTGCGGGATTTTCAAACCGGTAGGTTCGAAAATTCGGCACAGTTAAGCGAGAAAGGCAATGAACCTAAGAAAGAACACCGTGTGACAAGGCTAAGATAGCGATGACTACAGTACTGCTCCATGCATCCTTTGAAAGTGAACGTATCGCTGCGAGGCAAACTGTGCGTTACACGAATGCCAAACTGTGGGCGTACGCTTGTGTGGATGACATTCTATAAAAAAGCCTTTCTTGTGGAACTGCCTACAGAGCGAGTGCAGCTCGGTATTCGCTTATTGTCGTTCAACATTATTTGTACCCATACACTTTTTGCTTCCGAATTTCCTGCCCGGCTTTTCGGAATTCAAGAAAGAATTTTCGGGCGAGAGGCTGTGATTTTCTTTGGGCATCAGAATGAGTTTGGGCGAGTTGTAAAGTAGCAAGTTTTTACGACTTTTCGGAGTCTTTAAAAAGCATGTTTTCATTGAATGCCATCCACCTGATTTACAGTGGAATTTTTCCGGTATGCAAAAGAGCTTCCCTGCCATACGGTTGAAATTGTAAATGTGTAATGGTGATCTGTGTTACTCCTGAAGCATTGCACGCTTTAAAGAGTAAAGCCCCTGAGACGTGCATCGAACAACAAATTATGAATGATTTTATTATCAAAGGTAATCTTAGTTGAGCCTTTAATGTCGACGACTCGTGGTAACATTTCTAGGTGCCATAAGCGGGTATGCGCCACACACTAAATTAACCCTACTATTGACGCACTAAAAAGAAAACAATGTTTAGCCCAACAAACGAGTATGTGCCACAGAAATCTGTTCAGCCTATTAGAAAATTATTATCATCCCAAACGCATATATATGCGCCACAGAAATGACCTAAGCCCTACTACAAAGAACTTCCACTACCAAGAAAGAAGCCAAGAGTTAACCCTACAAATGGCATTAAGGCCAATTTCCCAGAGTGGGTATGTGCCATATTCTGTAAGTCACAAACAAAACAAAACAAACAAATGCCATGTTGTTTCCACAGTCACACGAACGTCATGCGATACGTCATGGTTACAAAAGGTGTGGGTCATACCACCTCTTCAAAGCTTGGGAAAGAGTTTAATGAAGGCCCCGCCGTAGTGGTCTAGTGGCTAAGGTACTCGGCTGCTGACCCGCAGGTCGCGGGATCAAATCCCAGCTGCGGCGGCTGAATTTCCAATGGAGGCGAAAATGTTGCAGGCCCGTGTGCTCAGATTTAGTTGCACGGTAAAGAACCCCAGGTGGTCCAAATTTCCGGAGCCCTTCACTACGGCGTCTCTCATAATCATATGGTGGTTTTGGGACGTTAAACCCCACATATCAATCAATCAGAGTTTAATGAAAAGCAATGATACAACACATGAGATGATGCTAAGCAAGGAATTATTTAGAACCTGTATATAAGATTGGTATGGTTGAGTAGAAATTAAGCTATGCTACCATCAAAAAACTTGACAAAGTGTGCTTATTAAAGAGCAGTAATACAACATATATGAAGTATTTACAAAGCATAGAAACACGTGAGCCAGACGAAGGCAACGCCACCAGTATCACTGTTTTATTGGTGTCCGCGAGGCAGAGCAGGTTGAATTTTTTTAATAGAGCTAGAAGCAAAAGTACGTGCGCACCGTCTGATTTTCTTTGTGTCTATTTTTGCCAGATTACCTTTAGACGTCATAGTTAGATTAAAGTGTAGCTTCTTGTGCTGAGTTCTGTTCTGTTCTAATTGGAGTTTTGTAGAGAGGTTGAACTTTGTACATCTCGCGGCTACTACTACCTATAAACTATTCAGCATAAAAGATTTTATCCCCCCCCCCCCCCCTAGAACAGAAAAAAAGTAAGCTAGACACTCTCATCCGTAAGAGCATCAAAAAGGTATTGGGATTACTAGTAACCACATGCTCTGACAAATTAAGACAACTCGGTATGCACAGCGAGATTGATGAAGTGATCGAAGCGCAGGTCACCGCCCAGGTGGTCAGGCTCTCGTCAACCAGGGCAGGAAGACGCATCCTCGACGAGGCTACCCAGCAGCTCCCAGAATGCTTGCTGAACGGGAAATTTCCTTATACCGGGAGGTCAGGGAAACCTTTGTGTTCAGCCCATTCCCTCGGAATATGCACCCGCAATTACAATGTATGGAGGCGATAAGCCCGAGCACGGGCGATATTAAAGAACGCCGCCGAGAATCGAGAATCGACTGTCTTTGTCAACGCGGCTCAGTATGGCAAGTCTAGCACATTCGCGCAGGCAGTCACTGACGGCAACGGGGAATGACGCTCCTCAGCCTCGGTCAGGTTAGCTACGAGCGCAGTTGCAGAACAGGTCGCCATTGTCCTGGCCATGACCAACCGCTCACACACCACCGTGTTAACAGACTCACGAGCGGTCATCAGTTTTTGAGTCGGGTAACCTAGCGCAAGAGGCTGCCTTCATTCTAGAAAGAAAACAAAAAAAACAGACCCTGGCACTCACCTAATCTCTTGGTTTCCCACCCATATGGGTGCGGACGTTCATCAGCACGTACCTAACCTCAACAAGCTTGCCCATGACCGTGCGTGAGATCTAACGTGCCGCGGCGGCATGAAGGCCTTATGGGGTCAGGATGAAATCCAGTATAACGATCCACTCCTTACGTTTAATGAAATTACATCTCACTATCGGATAAGTAGAAGGGCCTATCCTCTTTCTCACCCGAAGTTACATAGGTCTCAGTCAATTACACTTAGAATGCTCCAGACGGGCTCATTCCTCTCGCGGGGCCTTCTCAGTCGTATCTCCACAGACGTTGACTCAAGTTGTCCGGAATGTAATGAAATTTATTGTTCCTTAGCGCACATGCTTTGGCGATGCCCCGCGTTACCTAAGGAGCCTCTATCCAGCGAAGCCGATCGGGAAAAGGCACTCCGTAGCCCATCACTACAGGCACAAATCCAGGCAACCCAGAGGGCCCAAGAACGGGCGGAACATCACGGTGTCCCAGCCCCGACTTGGACGCGGCCAGCGGCGTCCGCGGGTCCCCGTTAGGGGTTCCCGCGAAAGCTCCTCAGGATCACATAAAGTTGATTGTCTGTCTGTCTGTCTGTCTGTCTGTCTGTCTGTCTGTCTGTCTGTCTGTCCCCTTCGCCCCCCCAAAAAATATTACCTAGTAGGTCTACACAAAACAAAAAAAAGTCACAGCATATCTACGGAGTGAATGATGATTGGTGGGGCTAAGCGTCCGTCCATCCGTCCGTCCGTCCGTTCGTGTGTCCGTCCATCCGTGTGACCATCGGTGCATCCGTTTGTCCGTGCGTCCCTTCGTGCGTCCATCCGTACGTCCATACGTCCGTTATTCCGTCTGTCTATTCGTCCGTCCGTGCTTCTGTTTATGCGGCTGTCCCTGCCTGCCTGTCTGTCTGTCTGTCTGTCTGTCTGTCTGTCTGTCTGTCTGTCTGTCTGTCTGTCTGTCCATGCATCCGCCCCTCTGTCTGTCTGTGCGTCCGTCCATCCGTCCGTCCGTCTATCTAGTGAACACTCCAAATATAGCCATCTCACATCTTTTCACCATGCATTCATCATATACAACTGCCCCCACCTAGCGGCCATTCTAAGGACCGCTCTTTCAGGTATGTGCCACCGGCGGCTACGTACATACACCCTACATACATACACACACACATACATACATACATACATACATACATACATACATACATACATACATACATACATACATACATACATACATACATACATACATACATACATACATACATACATACATACATACATACATACATACACAGACCCACACCCTGAGGAGCTTCGCCCCCAAAACATACTCAGCCCACTGAAACAAATGAAGGAAATAACATAACATTAGACGATTCACTTGTAGGAGTTTATTGCGCATGTTATAAGTGAGAATTTTAGTGGAACGTAGAAACGTAGCATTAGCAAATAGATACAGGTGTTTTACGCAGATATCACAGTGGGATTTTCATTCTTATTTTCCACAAGTTGTTGCCCCTCTTACGTTTGCGTATGTTACGCTTACGCAGAAGGCAGCGAAATAGTTCGCTTACTTTTCTTATGATAAAAAAGAAATGCCGGCAAAGTAAGAATATACAGACAGTCATCAAAACAACAATACATTAAATTGTCATTTTGCAATCTCATCTATCACATGAAATTTGACGGGCATACATGAAATTTGCGCGTCTGCTGGCTTCTTCTGTTCCTATTCCTTCCCATCTTTTAAACGCGTTTTTATGGAAGATTAGTAATGTCTTCCAGACGGTTTGGTACATTTACCAACGCGCCGAGAATCGAACCCCTCCACACCCCTTTCCCGCAAAAACCATTACCCTTCACACTCCTACAGCTTCTTCTGGACCCCAAACTAAAGTACGAGCTGTGCCACTGGCAACATTAGGTCTATTGATATGAACGAACAGGTCAAATAGATGGCTGCACACAGAGGCAAATCTCCACGATCATACAAAGGTGGTGCGTTTTCAATAAAGGGCGTGAACCGCAGGTGCCACGTAGCCTTCCGGCGCGGCACGTGCATCACGGATCGATGACGGAGCGTGCCTAATGCTTGGTTACAAAGAAGCGAGCGTCAGCGACACCGGCTGCTTAGCGCCAAATGTGTGGGGACACCCTCCTGCGGCACGTAATTAAGTCGAGGCTACTCCGAGAAAACAATGCCTCGTTGCACGAGCATTCCCGCAAGGTGCTATGCATCGTGAAACCGAGTCACTGTAGCACATATGTGGCCAATACAGCACGTATTTTAAAAAGAAACGCTTCAAGGAAGCCCTCTGGAACTCCCCTGCCGTAATTACTGCTGATTTCAGGTCGACTGATTGAGAGCGTTGCTTCATCAGCTCATTGTGCGCTGCAAGTTACGAACTCCTCAGAGCCAATATTTCAAAGCCTTTTAAGGATACAGCGTTATAGAGCTCGCATCGCAGGAATTACGGTGCCGGCGTTTGGTGGCGTTGACTGTGGGCGAAAAATCATCTTCTCCAAAGCGAAAAATTGATAAAGATGCAAATAAAGTAATTAATAAAAAATGTAGAGCCTGAGTGCGAATCGAACCCATGTCGCTTTCGTGGCAAGCAAGTGTTCTGCCTCAGAGCCCGAATATTTGCTGAAACTGCTTGAAAAAACACGAAAAAAAACACGCACATTATAGAAGTGTGAAGTAGTGGAAGGAGCCTTCTTAACGCATGATATTTTTCGTGGCAGAAGCGTCGAATTGCCCCACGCGCCAAAACACGTGAAATCAGCAACGAGTGGGTGTTTTAAAGGTCCGCCCAAGACAAAGTACTCGGACATATTTTTTATTTATTTACATATACTGCCAATCCCAATTAGAGATTATTGCAGGAAGGGCACATACATTGTGAAGGGCAAGATTTATACAGAGGGTACTCACTGAATTATTATAAGAACGAGTGAGACAAAGCCGACAGAAATACATTTGATGACTACATCAGTACCACTAAAATACATTCAGTAGCATAGGACATCAATTCCAACTAGTACTGAAAAAAAGAATAGTGAGCACTTCAAACAGTGGACAAGGAGAAAACAGAGTTCGTCAATTCTGAAGACAATAAATAACATTCGAGCAGGGATGAAAAAGTTTCCAATGATTGACTGTTTGTTATACTGATTGGCAAGTTATTCCACTCGCGAATTGCTAGTGGAAAAAAGGAATATTTCAGACAGTCCGTCCGGCACTGATATTCATTCAGTGTCTGAGAATGCTTTTGTCGTGTTGGCCTTGTTTGTTTAAATGACATGTACTTTGAACTGTCTATGTTTAGCTGTTGGTGAACTCACTGATATAGGAATTTCTGACGTGCCAGTTTAGCGCGATTTTTAATTGTTAAGAGACCTGCTTTTTATAAAAGTTCTGTGGGTGAGTCAGTTATTCTGTACTTGTTATAGACAAATCTCATCGGTTTTCGTTCTATTCGTTCTAGGGCATTTATGAGATTGTTTGTAAAGGGAAACCACGTGACGTTTGCATATTCTAAGACAGGTCTGACGAATGCTTTGTAGGCTAGAAGTTTCGTTTCAGATGGCGCGGAAGCGAGACTTCTACGAAGGAAAAACAGCCGTTTTAATGCAGCTGATGTGACATGACTAACGTGAATATCCCATCTAAAATTTTGCGTTAAAGTTAATCCTAGATATTTGTTTTCAGTCACTATCGGAAGTGGAGAATTATTTATAACGTAAACAAATTCAGATACTTGCTTTTTTCTTGTTATCCTCAAGAGAGCAGATTTTTTAACATTCAGGGTCATTTGCCAAAGAGCACACCACTTAGATATGTTCAGTTTTACATGATCTTCTGGGGCGTTAATTTCCTGGTGAAGTATACAATCATCGGCGAAAAGCCTCACATTAACACCAATACCAGCAGGTAAATCATTAATGAAGATCAAAAATAAAATGGGGGCCAAAACACTGCCCTGCGGTACACCTGACGTAACGTTGGCTATGGTAGAACTTTCGCAATTGACTTGCACATACTGTGTTCGGTTACTCAGATAATTTTTGATCCAGTCAGTAAGTGGGCCTGCGCCTATCGTTGCTTCTAATTTTTTATAAGTTTTTTGTGTGGCACCCGATCAAACGTCTTTGAGAAATGTAATAGAATTAAATCAGTTTGTTTTGTACAGTCTACATTGAGGGAGATGTCGTGAATTAGTTCAACCAGTTGGGTAACTGTAGATAGTCCTTTGCGAAAACCGTGTTGTAGTGGCGATAAGATGTGATTCTGGTCAAGGTACAACGTTAGATGTTTAAGAATAATGTGTTCCAGTAGTTTGCAAGTTGTGCTGGTTAGTGAGATGGGTCTGAAATTAGGAGGGTCAGCTTCGCTACCAGATTTATGAACAGCGGCTACTTTTGCAATTTTCCATTCTTGGGGAAGGGAACAGGTTGATAGAGACTTATTGAAAAGTATACACAAGTATTTGGCTACCCATTCAGCATACCGCCTAAGAAATTCATTTGGCGAGTTATCGGGACCGGCACCCTTCTTAGTATCTAATTTTAACAACAAATTAAGCACTCCAGACTCTGTCACAACAAGTGGTTCAATATGTCGGGTGTTGCAAATGTCAACATCAGGCACATTTCCATCATCAATCGTGAAAACAGATTGGAAATAGTTATTTAGCGAGTTTGCTTTATCTTTGCTTTCTTCCGGGGCCGCGGGCCTAATACGGTTTTTGGAATTAAGGTAGTTCCAGAACTTCTGGGGAGACGTTTTCAAAAAGTTGGGTAGCGTACTTGTAAAATAGTTTGCTTTGGACATTTTTATTTGGGATTTCATCTTAGTAATAGCTTGACTCAACTTGTTCAGAATTTGTGGAGTAGCTTTTGCCTTCAAAGTTTTTCTGAGGCGCTTTACTTTACGCTTGCAGTGAATAATTTTATGCGTTATCCAGGGATTATGTTTTCGTGTTTTTTTTTGTTTTAGATGGCACATAGTTAAGAATGCAGTGTGTTACGACTGCTTTGAAGCTTGCCCATAGTATTTCCACATTTGTGTTTGAATCATTCGCAAGTAGTTCAAATGAAGCAAGTTCATGGAAAAGATGATCAAGTATACTGGTGTCGTCGGCATGGTTAAAGGCAAGATAGGCAGAAAAGGAGTTTGACGGTATAGGGATGTCAAATATAGAAACGGAGCCCTGGATAACTTCGTGGTCTGATATGCCCTCAAGAATTTCAACCTGTGCATTATCTGCAGGAAAATGATCGCTTAAGAACACCAAGTCGAGTACATTAGAACAGCACCCTTGGATAAGGGTAGGCTGTTTTACGATTTGGGACAAATTAAATGTCAACATGATGTCAATGAGCGCATCCGTGCATGCGCTGTTGCGTTGCATTGTTCGCCAGTTTATATCTGGTAAGTTAAAGTCACCGAGCAAAATTAGCCTGGCTCCGAGTACATACCGATGCATATACGTGTGCAATGCCTGCAAGCTATCCTTGTCTGAAGATGGGCTGCGATAAACGCAGCCAACAAATACTGGGCGAGAAGTGAAGAGAAGCTTGCAAAATATTGCCTTGACTCCGTTAACCTCAGGAAGTATTTCAAAGGAAAGCTCTTTTTTAAGTAGGATGGCCACACCCCCCCGCGTGTCTGTCTATCTTTACGAATGATGACGTAGTTGGGGGGTGTTACCTCAAAATCCTTTATCTCGTTTGTCAGCCACGTTTCTGTCAAGGCTACGAAGTCAGGTTCAATTCCAAGAAGTAAGGATTCAAGCGGTACTAATTTTTGAAGCATGCTGCGGGTGTTTATGGTAAGAAATGTTATTTCTTTCGTTGGCTGCGACGTTGTGGCTCGCCTGATGCTTCCGCTTCGTCGTTTTTTTCATGGTTAATGGTGTGACGGCCAGCGCTTACGAGCACAATATTATTTGAATCGTCATCCCATCGGTACACATCTTCATTCACTTTTAACTTGTCATAGACCAGAAATACTTTGTCTCCGGCTTCTTTTTTGGTTTTTGCAATTTGCCAAAGCTTTTTTCTGATGTATTTTACTCTATTTGAGAAGTCCTCTCTACCAGAGAAAGTGGTGCTCTTTAGTTTCGTGCAGTTTCTAAGAATGGTTACTTTGTCTCGGAAGTCGAGGAGTTTCAGCATCACTGGTCTAGGTTTTTGAGCGTTTTGTTTTCCTATCCTGTGGATTCTTTCTATTGGAACGGGTTTGATCTTCAGTATGTTCTTAAGTATCTGCTCACTTATAGTTTGTGCGAAGGTTTCGGGGTGTTCGTCTGCCTTCTCCGGTACGCCATACACAAGTAAGTTTGACCTTCTAGACCGGTTTTCTAAGTCGTCTATTTTTAACTCCAAGTATTGAACGGTTTTTTGAAGATTGGTCACTTGGGAGACACAGGACGTGATCTTGTTTTCCAGTAACGTTACTTGTTCAAGTTTTGCTTCAATAGATTTTAAACATTCTTCTTTTATTTCTTTTATGTCATCTGCAATTACTTGAAGCTGTTTCATGATCTTGTTCATATCGGGTCCCGGGTTTGTTTCAATGTCGCCACTGAGCAACAGTAATTTCTTGATACAGGCACACATGTCATTCCATAGGGCACAAATCTGCCTAGGGCGCGGCAGCACTATTAGGCATAGGTAATTTGAACGAATACATTTGTCATAACGCCTGCTCACGTGCGGTATATAAAGAAACGGGTTGAGGTGTTGCATCCTGGTAGTGCTGCCGTGCCCTATGGCTTGAGTCGAGGGGTGTCCAGCCTTTATACCACTTCAGTCTGCCATCATTTTATCACCATCAGTAGCAGATCCATCAACAAAGTCAACTCCTCCGCAAGATCGCCTGTTGCCTTACGGGCACGTGGTGGGCCCTTCACTGATTCGCAAAAGGAATAACTATCGTGTATAGTGGGCACTTAACAACTGTGCTTGCAGTAGGCAATCTATGTTACCTCGAAACGGCCAATGTTGCACGCGCAATCACTCATTTCTTAAAAAAACATGCTTTAGGTAGCAGGCACCGAGAACCGAAGTAGGCTAGCAGCTCAAGAGAAAACGCGCACGAGGCCTAATTTTGGTACCGCAATCTGATCTTGAAGGCGAAGCTCGAGCTTCCCCTGCTTTTTTCTTTCCCTATTTGCGCGTAGCTCTCTGGATGTTGTTGCTATGGAAAAGTTGTAGTTCAGTTGTGTACAAATTTGTTAGCGAGTTGATTAACCAGCGGTTTTCAATTTTGGTGACCCGTCAATATAGTTTGTTCAATGAATGCTTCGTTGATCTCACATTAGTCTCAGAATGTAGTAGACTTAACAGTAATATGGTTTGATATACTTAATGCAGAAGAACCAAGGACTGACGTGATTTTCATCTGATAGTTGACAATTAAAATATTTCGGCTGGTGAATCACATTTGTTCAGTATTTCTCACAGTTTTCTGTTATGCAATGTAATCGACATCGAAGTTTTCCTTGCACATAAGATTGCTTGAATTGACGGTTTAACATCCCAAAACCACCATATGATTATGAGAGACGCCGTAGTGAAGGGCTCCGGAAATTTCGACCACCTGGGGTTATTTAACGTTTACGCAAATCTGAGCACACGGGCCTACAACATTTCCGCCTTCATCGGAAATGCAGATGCCGACGCCGGGATTCGATCCCGCGACCTGCGGGTCAGCAGCCGTCTACCTTAGCCACTAGACCACCGCGGTGAAACATTGCACATAAGAAAGCCTTCTGGCCATATACAAGACTAAAGTGGATGGATGGATGGATATGTGGGGTTTAACGTCCCAAAACCACCATACGATTATGAGAGACGTCATAGTGGAGGACTCCAGAAATTCCGACCACCTGGGGTTCTTTAACGTGCACCGAAATCTGAGCAAATGGGCCTACAACATTTACGCCTTCAACGGAAATGCAGCTACCGCAGCCGGGATTCAATCCCGCGACCTGCGGGTCAGCAGCCGAGTACCTTAGCCACTAGACTACTGCGGCGGGGGAAAGACTAAAGTGAGTCTTCATATTCTTATTAGGTCTTCAAACATTTACGCCTGCTGCAATTAGCTCAAAATAGTTGCAGGCTGGACAATATGTGCAGAAATTCGGTCGAATAATTGTGAAAAAAAACTACCGTAGTAAGCAGGCAAAAACAACGTAATAGAGAGTTTTAGTACTGCGGAATGGTGCTACGTACGCATCACGCAAACGCCTTGCGTTACGTGGCGTCGTTTGCCACTAATCGACATTTAGTACGCCGTAGTACCCGCGTACGTAACGAGCGTGAAGCGTGTTGCGCCATCTGGTAGATAAAAATAGAAGCACGTGTTGTTGACAGCCAATGTGAGCCAATCCAAGTGTTATAGCCAGATTATGGCCATATTTTAAGCCACAGAGCCGGTCGGTGCTTGCCTTACATGCCGCCATTTTGCAAAACGAAGTCTCGCGCTGTCGCGAAGTTGTTCGAGAGCGGCGCGATCAGCTCATACATACGCACGCACGCATCTCATGCGTGCGTACGTAGCGGCTGCGTACGTAACGCGATACGTGCGCGTTGCGGTCTGCGCATGCGCACTACGCAGAACGTGGCGTCTTTACGTACGCTTCGCCGCCACGTACGCAGCGTACGCAGTACTAAAACTCTCTAATATCTGTTCTGTTTAGTCCTCTTTTCAGCCTTTCCTATTTGAAATCTAGCTGGTGCGATTTCGCTTCAGTGCATACAACTAACGAGTGACGGGAATGACTTAAGAAGGAAGTGAAGGCATTTCGCACAGTTTACGAGGTACGTGCATTTAGTTTCGGCCCTGGCTCCGTATGCTCGAAGTACCTGTCTACTGAAGCATTCTCAAGTTACTGTCAATTCTCGATTCACTTGGAATCTTTTCATCCTTACATACTACTCCTATCACTGATTCACGAACCAAGAGTGAACTTTTCACAGGCGAGCACGCACCAAGAAATGTGGCTGTTAAATTATTCAGCTCCAGCTGTCAGCGCTGTTGCCATATTTGCCTCAAACGCGATTACCATCTCTTGCGTAAGAAGCTTCGCGCTCGGTGCGAGAATGAAACGTTCGCGCTCGTGTAACGTCTTGCTTCTTTTTCAGAACGTTACTAACATTTTAATTTGATCTTCATTTTGGTTAGTCGACCGCCCGTACTTCGCTTGTTTTTTTTAAAACACGAGTAAAACTTGTGACTAGTTTGTATGATTCTTTTCTGGCTTCCGCCAAACCTTGACCGTGGGGTCAGGTGCTTGACTTTCTCTAAAAAACAAGACAAAAATGGCAGCATATTTACGGAGTGAATGATGGAGAGTGGGGCGAAGCATCCGTCCGTCCATTCGTTCTCGCTTCCGTCCATGTATGCGTGCGTCTGTGTGGCCACCCGTGCGTCCATCCGCCCGTCCGTGCGTGCGTCTGTTCGTGCGTCCGCACGTCCATCTGTGCGTCCGTCCCTCGTTCGTCCATGCACTCGCTCCTGCGCCCGTCCATGCGTCCATCCGTCCATGCAGCTATCCATGCGTCCGTCCATGCATCTGTCTGTGTGTTCGTTCGTCCACCTATTCAACACTCCAAGTACCACCATATCGCATCTTTTCCTCATATATTCCTCCTATAGAAGCACCGCCATCCAGCGGACATTTCAAGGACTGAACGAGAGGAGGCACACGCACACTCTCTTATGGCTTGCACTTCGTGTCTACTTGCGACCTTTAACCAGCTCGAGTTCATGGCATATACTATTTCACTGTATTCATGGCACTGCGGCCTAACGCTCGCTAAACCTTTCTAAAACCGAGGAGGTTACGCCCAGCGAGTATAACGTAGCAACTCTTTCTTGTCAGTTAATGCTCAATGTACATGCCAATGGCTGCTAAGGGGGAATGAGAGACAGGAGAATTCGGCTTTTGGTTAACGCGCACGCTGCGAATTTTTTATTGTTCAACAACGCACAGAAGAAATCTCCCACTGGCTCCACCTTGCAGGTCAGAGCGTAAAACATGTTACGCACTACTACGAGGGACGATCGGGTGCCGCTTCAAGGAGCTTCGCCTCTTAAAAAAAAAGAAAAAAAAACGAAGACTGTTTCGTCTTAGTGGTGCTGAAGAAAGAACCGAACTGTGCAGTTTCGTTTCTCTTCGACTTTCTCTATCTTTATTTCATGTTCTCATTTTCATTTTTTGTGTTTTTACACAAAAAATTCTCTTTACTTCTATTTATTTTTTTCCAATTTTTCTTTTCTTTCTCTCCCTGTTTGCGGACGCTTTCATTTTTAATTTTATACGTGCTTTGCGTAGTTGTGTTTTACTTATCATTGAAATAATTTCCACAGTTGATATCACGATAAAGGCGCCTGAAGAACAAGAAGTGGCACGTTTTTCTTTGGCGCGAGTGCACTCAATGTGCTACAGGTATATGATTTCGCCTGCGCTATGCCAAATGGTGACAGCGTACGACAGCCGAGCCCACTAAAGTGCTCTGAAATTAAAATAGGCTCGTTATAGTTACTGTAACCACTGAACGTCAATAAACTTGGGAGAAAACTGGCGCGTACTATATAAACCACATTTTATCCATTGCGCACTCACTGTTCAACAGGAGCGATTTGTCGCTGGAATGAATTAAACTTGCGTAACGAAATAACTGTTGAATGCGATTGGGTTACAACTTTTCTTAGTACATGTTCAAGTCTGCGGAGCTGGCGAGAAGGAATAAGGAGGTACGTGAGGTTCAGGAGAAATTTGCCCTGGAGTTCAAGGAAATCAATCAGCGAAGCGAGAACAGCAAGAAAGTGCCAATAAAGCAAAGACGCGGAACGGTGTACACATGAAATAATTGGTGGTTGAAGCGGCGGCCAGTGTGGGCGTGCTCCGGTGTCGTAGAGCTCCGAACGTCGGCGCCATCTGTCAAGAGAGGATGTGGTTGTCTGTCTTGACATGGACCCCGCTGCTAGGCGGCTGGTCGTATTTTATTCTGGCTCTCAATGCCTACGACGGCACCCGCGAGACATAAAGAGAAAGCGCATCTTCAATGAGCGATGTCAGATGGTCTCGTGGGCTTAGACGGAGGTCTGAGATGATCCAGATCAACTTTTAAACATCGTGAAGGAAGCTTACTTCTTTAGGAGAAAGTAAGGAGAAGGAAAGAGAGAAGCATAGACAAAATGGAAGTCTGTGTGAGTTAGTGGAGTGCTGAGACGTTTTCGAGACATCTGAGAAGGGACATTTTTTTTTGCTCCTTGGTATGCAGGGTTAACTTGGTAGTCAGAGTGTAGTAGAATAATAGGCACGAAATATTTTACTTTGATTTTAATGTTTTCACCGCTGAGAATCTTCAAGTCAGCGCAACCTCAATGGCAGAAGTCACTTGCACGCAGTTCCTTTGTCTGTGTCTCCAAATTGCAGAAGTCACTGTCTGGGTCACTTGACGACTGTTCACACGATGTTATTTGTGTGCACTACGAGTATATGACAGATCTACCGCTCACACGTCACAAGTTGCTTTCTATCCGTGACGTTACACTGCGATTACACATCACTAAGAAGCCGCACCTTCGATACTGAAACAGAAGGACTTTTTCAAGGGTAGTGGTGTTAAAAATGTATCCCATATATTCTGAAGCATTGCAATATCACTTTTCACGGTTCTCGACACCAGTGTTTTTTGTTAGAGAAGCAATTTTAAAGTGTTTCGAATTCACGTCTTTACTGCTTTAGGAAGAGAGATGGGTAAGTTTTTACTGGCCTACTTGATACAGAACAAGATTATCCAGTGAAAAGACGCCTGAGCAAGCTGAGAAACAAAATGAACGAGTATTCTTGTTCTTCTGGTCAGTCCTCTTCTTGCGCGTAGCTTCGTTACGTCTACAATGAAACAAAATCAAGTTTGTTCTCTCCCATTCCATCCAAGTCGGTGAAGTTCTAGGGACCATTGAAAAAAATATATTAACTTATTGAACAAACAATTGCATAACACGTGTTCAATTCTGTGCGATGGCAATGATAGCACTTAAATAGTTGTTAGCCTGCCCGAAAAAGACCTGAGCGAAAAAAAAAGAGGCTTAGGTGTCTATTCACGTAGAAGAAAAGCACAACGGCAATATAGCGATGGAAAGGCTATGGATATTGAGTGCGCCGCAATAAACATCCTGTACTCACAAATAAGAAAGGCTCTTGTATGTATAATGGATGATGAAAGAGGAAATTTCAAAGGGTAAGTCAGAGATCTGAGTATAAGTAAAAAAGATTGAAGGAATCGATAAGGCATCAGCACACAAAATGAATGCATGGATAAAGAAGCTTTCTATAGGAAAGAACAAGGAAGGGGTGGGTAGGCAATATTTCTTCTAGAGTGAAAAAATAGCAGGAATGAAAACAGCACCGGAAAGAAGACGGGATGTCGCAAAGATGAATCGCCCTAATTTCTTCAGTCGCTTGCTCATGAATCATATGGAACGGGCAGCTATTAATTTCTAGGTCCTGGACGTCTACAGCAAGCCGTATAGGGGGGCAATGCGAGACTTAGCAATGCTGAGGCGTAAGGAACGGTTTGGAAGTTCTTTTGGTGGGGCCCTTTTGTGTGAGCAACCTTGCATCTGACGTATCGTAGCTGTTGCGAGTATTTTGGACAATTGGTCGTTTTGGTATGACGCTTCTAAGAATCCTTTGTTCAGCTATTGACCTTGCTTAGAGGAAAAGTTTGTCATCATCTACATTGAAGTATTCCCTTTCAATGATTTGACATTAACTTATCTGGGTCAGACTCTGTTCATTCTGTATCTTCTCTCTGTCTGTTCACGCTGTTTGGATAATACGTTATCTCAAAATTTTCTCGTACGTTCACTCTACGTAGTAGTACGACGCTTAGTGAAACGATCTTTTGCACACCCTAGTTACTCGCAGTAATAGGCAGTTAAAAAGGAAATTTCACTACATAGTTCCGCATGCAAAGGCAACACAAGTCTCACGTTCAGGCTAATAAAATATGGTAGGCAATGTTTCTGCAGAATAATTGAATTATTTTCGACGCTATATTTATCTGCAATATTGCATAAGCTGAACAAAGGTTAGCCTCAAACAATTGTGAGAAGAATAAAAAAAACGAAAGTTTATTCAAAGAAATAATGGTGTTCGTGCGAGCAGGAGTGATTGTTCTGTACCTGGCAGAGGTCATCTCAAGGACAAGCTTATATCTACGAGGCCTCTTTAGCGTGTCGAAATACATCAATAACCCATGGTATACATCACGGAACACGATCGCCGTAGGGAGAGTGGAGCCGCCAGACACGTAACTTGAGGTTAAGGGCCACTTTCAAGCCCACCGCGAAAGCTGTTATAAGATAATAGCAGTAGCAGCCGACTTTGATGGCGCAGTTGTATAACGCTGCAGGCATCCCCACCGGTGTCTCCCACCGCCGTCGCACGCAGTATGAGCAAGCTATTCGAACCCTTGCAGCCTGGTGTTCCACTGCGGAACCACGACGCCGGGCTTGGACCACCGTCGCAAAAAGACCATATTCAAGCTTTGTTAAGCCAGAAAAGGAGCCAAGTTGTTGATAATATTAATAATAATAATAATAATAGTAATAATAATAATAATAATAATAATAAGGAAAATAGGAGGAAAGGAACGGCAGGGATGTTAACCAGCCTATAGGCAGCCGGTTTGCTACCCTGCGCATGGGAGGGGGATGGGGGAGATGAAAGATAGAGAGCAGAGAGGGAAGAGAGATAAACACAGCACATTCGGCTGCACACGCGCGCACACTCAGTCATTGTACAGTCTTGTCTTTCGCGGTGTGTGACATTGCTGTTACAGCCGCTTGTTCAAGTCCGTGTCGCGTAGGAATTTCAACAGAGCTTTCGTCGCCTTCTGTTCCAATGTCTTCTCTCAGGCACTTGACAGAATAGTGTCCACAGACATTTGGCTGTTGTCGATGCGCGCAAGAACGGACGCTAGTGACTGTCTTTGAATGTCATACAACGGACAGTCGCACAGGATGTGGTGTAGCGGCTCTTCGCAATGACAGGCATCGCAGAGAGCGTGGTCAGCCATTCCTATGACAAAGGAACAAGGTTTTCTAAATGACACTCCTAGCCATAAGCGATGAAGAAAGGTGACTTTTCTTCGGTCGAGGCCAGTGGGCATGCGGAGAGCCATCAAAGAGGATAAGTGGTGTTGACGATTCGTCTCGATGCTTGGTGGGAACCATAGTGAAAACGTGACTTCACGCGCAAGTCATCGAAGATTACTGGCTGAATCGGTTCGCGAAAGTGGTATGGCTTCTTCTCGTGTTCCTTGAAGAGCTGCCTACGCGGCAGTATCGGCCTGTTCGTTTCCTATGACGCCGCAGTGGCTTGGCAGCCACTCAAATGTCACATGGTGCCCTTTCTCGCGTGAAATGTGGAGAAGGCATTGAATTTCAAAAACAAGCTGTTCGTACGGCCCGCGACGCAGTGCTGAGAGCACAGATTGTAGTGAAGCCCTTGAGTCGCCGAAAATCGACCATTGCTGCGGTGGTTCCCATTGACCACTCAAAGTGAAGCGTGCAAAGCAGCTAGTTCTGCTGCTGTAGATGCCGTGGAGTGGTCAGTCCTAGAGCTGATGGTAACACCTCTTGCCGGTACAACTACTGCACCTGATGAACACTGGCGGTTCGTGGAGCCATCGGTGTATATGTGTACACTGTCTGAATATTTCTCGTGTAAAAGAAAAAGAAACAGTTGTTTCAGCACGGAAGATGAAAGCTCAGATTTCCTCCGGATCCCTGGTACACTAAGATGCGCTGTGGGTGGAATAATAGACATGGTTTAGATGCAGCAATAAAGCCAGAGGGAAGTTTCTCGTTGTACTTCACGATAATTGCGCCACGATACTTGGCGCTACTTACGATACTTGGCGAACGATACTTAGCGCGACTCTGAAGGCAATAGTGCAAGGCGATGACAGGGAGCACGTGAGAAGTGTCTCACGTGCGTTCTCAGGACTTCTACAACAATGTGAGTTTGTATCAGATAGTCACCAGCAATTGCAATTGTTGCCTCTGTTGACGTACATCTGGGCAGACCAAGGCACACGCTCAGTGCTTGGGCTTGTACTGCCTGTTGCAGGTATTGCTAAGCACGGGCAAGTTATATCTCAGGAAACCGAGAAATAGGGCTCTGTAGAGCTCCATCATTGCATCTACAGAGATCCCCTACGTCTTTCCTGTCAGATGCTTGAACAATTGGGAAACAGAGGTAAGGCGCTTCTTCATATATGCCACATGCGGACTCCAACAGAGGTCCCTATAAATAAGGATGCCCAGAAACTGGTAGGTTCTGGCGTAAGAAATCAGTCGCCCACAGATTGAAATGACATAAGGGGTTATTGCTTTGCGAGTGAAGGCCACCAGCGCACATTTTTCCGGTGATATGCTGAGACCTTGTTTTAACAAGTAGTTGACAATCATAGTTGCTGCTCTTTGAAGCTGGGAACGTATCTGAGGACGTGTGACTGCCGTAGTCCAGATACAGATGTTGTCTGCGTATATTGAGATTTTAATGGTACTTGGCAACTATTCAGCAAGGCCAATCAGTGCAAGATTGAATAGCGCCGGGCTAAGAACTCCACCTGGAGGAACACCCTTGCAAGTATAGCGTCGCGCAGTTGGGCCATCTTCTGTGAACAGAAAGAATGATCTTGCAGCCAGGTAACTCAAAATCCACTGAAAGACTCGAACACCAAGGCCAACCACCACAAGAGCACCCAAAATGGCTTCATGTAGTACATAATCATACGCGCCTTTCACAACTGGAAACAAAGCTGTAGATAGTCGCTTACGGGATCTTTTGTGCTGAACGTACGAAACTAGATCAACGACAATGTCAATGGAAGAGTGGTCGCGTCAGAAACCAGGCATAGAATTCGGATAAATCTTGTAGTATTCAAGATACCCCTCCAGGCAGACTAGTATCATCCGTTCCATTATCTTCCCTACGCAGCTGGCCATTGCTATTGGGCGGTATGAGGCGAGTTCGAGTGGGGATTTGCCCTGCTTCAAGATGGGTAACAAGCGGCTTACTTTCCATTCTTCAGGAACATTTCCGTCTTGCCGCAAGATCTTGTAAAGGCTCAACAGTTCTCTTCTTGCACCTTCCCCAAGGTTGCACAAGGCTCGGTGTGGAATGGAATAATAATAATAATAATAATATTAATAATAATAATAATAATAATAATAATAATAATAATAATAATAATAATAATAATAATAATAATAATAATAGTAATAGTAATAATAATAATAATAATAATATTAATAATAATAATAATAATAATAATAATAATAATAATAATAAACTTTAAAGGTCTTATAGCCTCTCACCTAAAACGACTGGATGGCTAGAGAGAGAGAGAGAAAAGGCTTTATTGCTAGAGCCAATTTCTTTTTCTTCGTCTTCGCCGTCTACGTCTTTATCATGCCCGGTCAGCTTTTGAAAGCCTTCTGCACCTAACGTGTTTCCCACTTGCTCCAAACCACACCAAGCCAAACTCACGAGAGATGCAAAACGACGAAACAGCAGATTTTCTCACCTGATAAAGCATTAGACGCTGCGCTGGAGCTTTTGGGCATGCTGCCAACAATGCTCATGAAGTGCCATCAAGTTTCAATCAGTTTTACTTCCATTTTTAATTGCAATGGCTATGCAACGTAAATACAGCTCTTTCGGAGCATATATAGCATAAATAATATTATTTGACTGCTCATAATACGTTATTTATGGCACTGACGAAACAACTTGGCACATGCTGGGTGAATGTCCACAATACTGCTCGCAGAGACAGTCAATCTGCAATGCACTAGACGAACTGGACAACCGGACTCTTTCGGAAGAAAGACTCCTGCGCTACCAAAAGGACTTTTATGTTGCAGAAGAAGGCTGTGAAGGAGCTCCTGCGCTTCTTTCGTTCAACCGGCCTGTCCGAATGACTGGGATCGGAACGCGCTGCATGTGTGTGCTTGCGATTTTTTTATAATTTATTTTATATTTGTCCATATTGCCGCGCGCTTGAGCTGCCAGCGCAAAAGAGGCAGACGAAGTGGCAGTTCCCCTCGTGCCATTGTTCTGTTTTTGGCTGCGCTGAGCCGACCGCTCTTCGGACTTTTGTGAGGACGCCTTAAAAACGTCTCCTGTCTCTTTAACGTGACATTTTAATGGTGGAGGTGCTGGGTAACCTCCCCTATGCAACAGACTCCTTCTAGCAGCCGGAACGTGACCCAAAACCCAGAGCTTACGCCGGTACACCGTTTCAGTCGGAGGATTCGAGGACTGTCCCCCGAGTTTGTGCCTCACAGTACAAGTACGTCGACTGGTATGGAGAATACTGTTGCTGTCACCGCTTCCCCTACCGCTGGAGCCGCCGCTGCTCCAACCGCTGCACCCGCAGCTGCACCCACTCATTACACGCTACAAAAACCACGTGTTCCGAGTCCCTTTCGTGGTGGCCTCTATGAAGATGTGGAAGATTGGCTGGCTGAGTACGAGTACGTAGCGGATTTCAACGGGTGGGACGAAGTAGCGAAGCTCAAGAATGTGTACTTTAGTCTTCTGGATGGTGCTCGCACATGGTTCCAGAACCGCAAGGGCCTCCTAACGTCGTGGCATGAGTTCTGTCACAGGCTCCGCGAAACGTACTCGAGTCTCGATCGTCGAGAGCGCGCTGAAAGGGCCCTCCAGTCCCGCATGCAGATGCCTAATGAAGGTGTGGCTACATACGTGGAGGATATGGTTCATCTGTTCACTCGCGCCGATCCAACCATGCCGGAAGACAAGAAGCTGCGACACTTGATGCGAGGTGTGAAAGAGCAGCTCTTCGCTGGACTCATTCGTAGTCCGCCTAGAACGGTCGCGGAGTTCCTCACTGAAGCCGTCGCCATGGAAAAGGCGCTGCAGCAGCGGAACCAGTACGATCGGCAAGTGAATGCTACCTATACCACCGGGCTAGGCTCGTTCCCGACCGACGTGGGAGCGCTTCGCGAGCTGATACGTTCGGTTGTTCGCGACGAGCTACAACAGCTGCAACAGCTGAACCAGGCGCAGCAGCAGCCTTCCACGAATTGCATCGCCACCATCATACGTGACGAAGTTCAGCATGCGCTCGGCACACCTCGCCGCGAGACACCAACGCAGGTTGCTGCACCACTTCAGGCGTTCGCAACTTCAAGTGAACCTCTAGGGGTGACCTACGCAGACGTATTGAGACGCACCGTTCCGTCGTCCACGACACCATCCCCAGTGAGTGGTTTCCAGCGCACCACTTATACCGACACGTTCGAACACAACGCACCTGCACCAGTCCCACTACCAGCCGCAACCCCGTACGCCACACTGCAGTCCGCACAGGTGGTCCCTTATTTTGCAGACACTCGACCCGTCATGCGTAAATCCGACATATGGCGCATGCCCGACCGACGACCGCTTTGCTACCACTGCGGTGAAGCGGGTCACCTCTACCGAGACTGCCAGTACCGCCGACTTGGGCTGCAGGGTTTTCCTGCCAATTCACCCGGCCCCCGGTTTGGACAGAGACCACCAGAAATTGAAGATTTTATCGCTCGGCAGAACGTCCCACTCAGGCGTCAGTCGCGCTCACCGTCACCGCGGTCGTCATCTTATTCAGGCAACGGAAATCGAAGGCCGCAAGGACGGTCTCCGAGCCCTCGCCTGGAAAACTAACGCCAGCGACCTTTCGAGGCGAGGCCGCTGATTCTCGACGTGATGAAGACCTCGCCCTCCAATCGACGCGACATCGGACCAACGGAAATTCGACTACGCCGGCGCCTGTATCCCAGCTGAGCGACTTTTCAATGGACATACCTGTGCTGCTCGACGGTCGCAATTTAACTGCCTTAATAGACACTGGTGCTGACTACTCGATTATTAGCGGACAATTGGCACGTACCTTGAAGAAAGTGATAATGCCTTGGACAGGATCGCATGTACGTACAGCTGGCGGACATGTTGTAACGCCGGTTGGTTTGTGCACGTCCAGGCTACAAATACGAGGCTGCACGTTTTTGGTCAGCTCCATCGTGCTACGTGACTGCTCCCGCGAATTAATTCTCGGCCTCGATTTTCTTCGGGAATATGGCGCCGTAATCGACCTACGGCGACGTTGCATTTCCTTTTCGACAGTCAACGCTACGTCAAGGGACTCCAACCGCCGTACAACCGCCCTCCGTGTTTCCGACGACAGTGTCACAATACCACCTCGTGCAAGTATCCTAATTCAGGTGACTTCCGAAGGAACCAGTGACGGTGAAACAGTGGCAGAGTGCAACGTCTCCCTGCTGCTGGCGCTTGGAATTTCTGTGGCACGAGGCATCATTGACATTCGGAACGGTACAGCCGAGGTCATGATTACAAATTTCACCAATGAGCATCGTCACCTTTTCCGGGGCACTGCGGTCGCCTACGCTGAAGCCTTGGAGGACGTCATTGAGTGTTTTGCCTGTGAAGACAGTAGCCGCAATGGACAAACCGTAATAGATGTTGACATGAACAGTGCACTGCCAGAAGAGAACCAGAGGGCCTTGCGAGAGCTATTGTTTGAATTCAGGGCGTGCTTTGCTCAGTCGTCTAAAGTGAGTCAGACGCCAATTACACAGCACAGGATAATCACTTACGACGACGCAAGACCTATTCACCAACAGCCATACCGCGTCTCGCCGACAGAACGCGCAGCTATCAAGCAGCAAGTGAAAGAAATGATCGACGACGGCGTTATCCAGCCTTCGAACAGTCCCTGGTCCTCACCGGTCGTGCTGGTTAAGAAGAAGGACGGTACGCTTCGCTTCTGTGTAGATTACAGAAAGCTCAACAACGTCACAAAAAAAGATGTTTATCCGCTGCCGCGTATTGATGACTCGCTTGACCGACTACGACGAGCGAAGTATTTTTCTTCCCTGGATTTAAAGAGTGGCTACTGGCAAATTGAGGTTGATGAGCGCGACCGCGAAAAAACCGCCTTTGTCACGCCGGATGGCCTCTACGAATTTCGGGTGCTACCGTTCGGACTCTGCTCTGCGCCAGCTACCTTCCAACGCATGATGGACACTGTGTTGAGTGACTTAAAATGGCAAAGCTGCCTTGTGTACTTGGATGATGTGGTCGTGTTTTCAACCAGCTTCTCCGAACATCTGAAGCGACTACGACAAGTACTTGAGGCGATTCGGACGGCTAACCTTACGTTAAAGCCGCAAAAATGCCATTTCGGTTACGAAGAACTAAAGTTCCTTGGACATGTCGTGAGTGCAGAAGGCGTCCGTCCTGACCCTGAGAAAACCGCCGCTGTCGCAGCCTTCCCGACTCCTGCCGATAAGAAAAGTGTGCGGCGGTTTCTTGGTCTATGCGCGTACTACCGGCGCTTTATAGGCAATTTTTCGAAAATTGCCGAACCATTAACTAGACTCACTAGAGACGATACGCCGTTCGTTTGGAGTGCTGAACAAGAATCAGCATTCACAGAGCTTCGGCTTCGCCTGGCATCACCACCTGTTCTTGGACATTTCGACGAGGAAGCCGAAACAGAAATTCATACCGACGCCAGTAACGTCGGTCTGGGCGCGGTACTCGTCCAACGGCAGGAGGGAATTGAAAAGGTCATCGCCTACGCAAGCCGAACCCTAACACGCCCGGAGTCAAACTACAGTACCACGGAGAAGGAGTGCCTTGCTGTCGTGTGGGCAATTGCTAAGTTTCGACCTTACCTTTACGGCCGTCCATTCAGAGTAGTGACGGATCATCACTCGCTGTGCTGGCTTGCGAACCTCAGAGACCCCTCCGGACGACTGGCAAGGTGGAGCCTACGTCTGCAGGAGTACGACGTCACTATCGTGTACAAGTCCGGTCGTGCACACGAAGATGCGGACACGTTGTCACGCGCGCCAGTTGAGCCTGCCGCTCAGAGCTTCGAAGAGGACTGCCCTTTCCTTGGCTCCGTAAGCGTAACAGACTTGGCTTTACGGCAGCGAGCAGATGCTCAATTGCGACCTATCATTGAACATCTAGAGGGCCGCAACGTATCACTGCCCCAGCATATAACTCGCGGATTGTCATCCTTCTGCTTACGACAGGGCGTGTTGTACAAGAAGAACGCAGCCGCCAGCAACAAAACTTACCTGTTGGTCGTCCCCGCAGAGCTGCGTGAGGAAATTCTATTTGCCTGCCACAACGAGCCTCCATCGGGCCATCTGGGCATCACCCGAACCATCGCTAGGGTACGAAAGTCTTACTACTGGCCGAAACTTGCCGCTTGCGTTAAACAGTACGTTCAAGCCTGCCGCGAATGCCAGCGCCGAAAATCCCCATCTGTTAAGCCTGCGGGATTACTTCACCCTATCGAGCCACCCAGAACACCCTTCGATCAAGTCGGCATGGACCTCCTGGGTCCGTTTCCCTTGTCATCTTCCGGCAACAAGTGGATAATCGTCGCTACAGATTATCTAACCCGCTATGCTGAAACTAAGGCGCTTCCTAAAAGCACGGCTTGTGAAGTTGCTCAGTTTTTCATCGAGAGAATTGTATTACGCCACGGTGCTCCATCCTGTGTCATCACAGACCGAGGAACAGCGTTTACAGCAAGGCTCCTTGAACAAGTTTTTCAGTTAAGTTACTCCACGCATCGCAAGACAACAGCGTATCACCCTCAGACAAATGGACTGACCGAGCGGCTTAACAAAACGATGACTGATATGCTGTCTATGTACATAGACGTACAGCACAAGACGTGGGATGAAATACTGCCTTACGTAACATTCGCGTATAATACCGCTACGCAAGAGACCACACGATTCACTCCGTTTCGTCTTCTATACGGTCGGGACGTTCAGACGATGTTGGACGCAATGCTCCCATGCGACATTGACAACATCGAGAATCTCGACGAAGATGCTGAGTGTTTCGTGCAACGAGCCGAGGAAGCACGTCAACTAGCCCGCGTAAACATCAAGAAACAACAAGGCGTCGATGCACAGCGCTACAACCGCTGCCACAGACAAGTCGATTATAAACCAGGTGACCAGGTGTTGGTTTGGACCCCTGTGCGCTGCAAAGGTCTCTCTGAGAAGCTTCTCAGTCGGTATTTTGGCCCGTACAAAGTGCTACGACAAGTGAGCGACGTCAATTACGAAGTCCTTCCGGACGGAAGCCAACCACCCCGACGCCGACAGCTACGACCCGAGATTGTGCACGTGGTGCGGTTAAAACCGTACCACACACTGTGACAATGTTTTTTTTTTTTTACGATACACGCTTCGTTTAGCATCGAGGCGATGCTCTTCAGGGAGGAGGGGCAGTGCCGCGCGCTTGAGCTGCCAGCGCAAAAGAGGCAGACGAAGTGGCAGTTCCCCTCGTGCCATTGTTCTGTTTTTGGCTGCGCTGAGCCGACCGCTCTTCGGACTTTTGTGAGGACGCCTTAAAAACGTCTCCTGTCTCTTTAACGTGACAATATATATCCTCTTTCCGATCTTTATTTCCACACCCCTGTACAGGGTAGCATACCAGTTCTCCTAGGATAGCCTTCCTGTCTCTTCCTTTTATTTATTTGTCATGCTGAAGGAGTACACAGACTCATTGCAAGGGTTTCCAATAAAAAAGGTGGGCTTAGGGAAGATAATCTACTCAAGCTATTTCACGCGTTCCTCAAGAGCCATGTGAATTATGTCACTCCCATGCACAGATGGCAGAAACACGAGATTAACAAGCTGAACACGCTAATCAGGGAGTGTATTAAGAGAGTCCACGGACTCCCAATGCACACACGCACAGAAAACTTAGCAAGACTTGGCATACACAACACATTGGAAGAGCCCCGCCACGGTGGTCTAGTGGCTAAGGTACTCAAATCCCGGCTGTGGTGGCTGCATTTCCGATAGAGGCGGAAATGTTGTAGGCCCGTGTACTTAGATTTGGGTGCACTTTAAAGAACTCCAGCTGGTCGAAATTTCTGGAGCCCTCCACTACGGCGTCTCTCATAATCATATGGTGGTTTTGGGACGTTAAACCCCACAAATCAATCAACACATTGGAAGAAGTGATTGAAGCTCAGGAGACTGCACATATTTCCAGACTCTCGTCTATGACGGCTGGAAGGGGAATCCTGACTAAGGTTGGGCTCAGTCCGACGACATTAAAGGATAGGACCATTCAGCTTTCGGATAGTGCGTGACAGGCTATTACAGTCTGCCCTATTGCAAGGAATGTGCATCCAACTTGCAACGCTGGCAGGAGGACGGCTCGCACCTCCGTGCTTCTGCGGTACGCGCATGCGCATGAGGCAGAGTCGTGTTTTGTAGACGCTGCCCAGCACGAAGGGGACTCCAATCGCATTGTTGCTAACGTTGTGGACCTATAGGGACGCGTATTATCAGCCGCGTCAATCAGCACGTCGTCGGCTTGTAAGGCAGAGAAACTGGCCATTGCACTGACAATCCTCAGGTCGGATAGAGAAGAGATATTTACAGACTAGAGATCGGCCCTTCGAGCTTTGTCAACTGGGGCTGTTTGGGAGGAAGTTGCTAGGGCACTTGAGGGTAAGGTGTTGACTCATCACGTCATTACATGGTTCCCGGCGCACGAAGGCACCGAGGTAGGGGGGTTGGACAACTTCAGTGAGTTGGCCCATGCCCAGGCGCGAGGTCTTGCCGGCTGCGCCGGGCCCTGGGAAGCCGGTGTGCCGGATGGGACCGGTGACGGGCTTGGTCCGACCCTTTCGGAAGCTGACCCACCCCGCTTCAGGGACATTCTCTCCACGTTTAACGAGATCACTAGCCACTACCAGATGAGCCGCAGGGCTTTCCCTTTGCCACACCGAAATCTCTCGAGGCCCCAGGCCATGACTCTCAGGCTTCTGCCGACAAAGTCGTATCCCACACTCTCCGTCTTCAGTACGTACACAGAGGTCTCCCCTCTGTGTCACGACTGTGGGGCGGTTAGCGACTTTGAGCACTTGCTCTGGGCGTGCCCCTCTTTGCAGCAGCACATAATCCACGGCTTGACGGGGGAAGCCTCCTCTGTTTTCCTCACGAGCCACGATAGGTTTGACCAACTCCGGGCTGTCCAGAAAGCCCACGATGCGCCGGTGAGGCTTGGCCTCCTTGTCCCAACGTGGGAGCGGCCCGCAGTCTTGCCCCTATCAAAACGGGGTGAAGATTCTTCCGGACCCGAATAAAGTTATCTATCTATCTATCTATCTATCTATCTATCTATCTATCTATCTATCTATCTATCTATCTATCTATCTATCTATCTATCTATCTATCTATCTATCTATCTATCTATCTATCTATCTATCTATCTATCTATCTATCACTCTCTTGACTGCTCCCATGTATGCATGTCGCCGCTTGTTTGTGGTGTATCACTGTCTGATCGATTAATCTTGTCCGCTGTTAGAAGCTACATGAACACAACTTACGAAATCGCCTCCCCCAAGTGTATAGTAGCGCCTAATTTGCGATAAAGTCCAGAGGCCGCCATGTCGCTGTGCGTCGCGGTCAGTAATTGTGACGTCCATTCATTCTAGTGCCCGCTCACTCATACGAACTCCGTTTAATTCTAACCGTTTTATAGTCTTCTTCAAGTTTAAAATAATAAGCTTTTACAGTAACGCGTTCCTGACAGGAGAGCCACAACATAAACAAAAAGACAAAATATTTTAAAGAGAAATAGCGAAAAAACTTGACGAAGAGATATCTGCAATGTGATTCTGGGGCACTTCAGTATAGGCACCTGACAGTGCACTAGAGGGTGCGACGAAGCTCTTCGGGCCACCTCAGTATTGTTGCTACAGACCACCAGGGATACTAAGAAAAAGGAACGCTCGCTGAACACGGTGAAACGCTGAAGTGTCGCGCCCTTTTTGGCACGTTTTTAACGAATGCTTCTTAGGCGCTTACATAATCAGTCGTGATCCCACTGCTCACAACTAAAAAGAAAATGATATGCACTTGTAAGTTTGGTTTTGCTGCGTCTACTCGCTAGGTTACGCATTGGTGACCCCACTGCTCACAATTAAAAAAGAAAATGATATTCACGTGCACGTTCGGTTTTGCTGTGTTTACTCGCTAGGCTAAGCATTGGAAGACTCTGTTTTGCTGCGCCTACTCGCTAGGCTGTGTGTTCTGGCGCTACTATCAGATCTCGTAAACTGCATTGCCAGGTGCCTATACGAGTGTGTTAGAAATGCACGTGCCATGTTGTGAACAGTGAAGAAAGATGACGACGTTGAGAGAAATACGGGCTGCGCAGACACACGATGTTAATGATATATAAAATGTATGTGCGACCAATATTGGAATTTGGGTGTGTATTATTCTCGGGGGCCGCTGGTTATAAAATTAAACCGCTAGTAATGTTAGAGCGAGGAGCCCTGCGAATATGCCTGGGACTTCCCAGGTTCGTGGCGAATAATGTATTGTATCAAGAAGCACGATTGCCAACACTCCTCTGTCGATTCCGCATTTTAACGGTTCAAACCTTGTTAAAGTTCTAGAGTTTACCGGCGCGAAGATCAGAGTACGCCTTTATCAGCGACCCTGACTCTTTTTTTCTTGCACATTGGCCTCGATTTCATACCCCTCAGATAATTTTCGTTAAAAAGAAACTGGATTGCATAAATGTAGACATTAGTACAGTAATTGAAACTAATTCCTCAACCACCAACATTAGAATACAGTACGATGAAATCTTCCCCCCACAAGCCAAGTTGCAATCTCTTAGATTTTTGACTGTTACATTAAACGATTACTTGGTACATGCAGAAACAAAAAATGTAATAGCTACAGATGCTTCTGTCAACAATGAAAAGGCAGGCTTAGGAATTGCGTCTGGTTTCCTCGGCTGTCTTTTTCAGTAAGGCTTCCAGATTTCACTCCTAAATTTGAAGCCGAGCTAGTAGCTATTATTTTAGCTCTTCGTAAAAGTCCTACGACCGGGACCAGTGCAATCATCCTAACAGACTCACTTTCGGTGTGTGCAGCTCTGACAACCTCTGAACAATTTCGTGCCCTAGCAGCGTTCCACACATTAGCACCGCCGCATTTAAAACTCCTCAAATTAGTGTGGGCTCAGGTCACTGCCGATTACAATTAATTGAATTGGCAGATGCTTTGGCACGAGCATCACTCGATGGACCAGTAATTTCAGTTCTTCCCGAGGTAGAATACTTATCAGGGGTTAGATATAGGAAATTTGCTATTTTTGAAGATAGTTTAGAAAATATCACACAATGGACAGATTATCAGCACCTCAAATTTCCATGAAAAGCCCAGTGGAGTCCATCAAAAAAACTTGAAATTATAATCTCCAGATTCCGGTGCTGTGTCCCCCCATTAAATTTTTATTTACACAGAGCTGGTCTGACATTTTCCCCCCTTTGTCCGTTCTGCGAAGAATCAGAAACTATTGAACATTATTTTGGCTCATGTCGTAACTATGCATTATATAGAAAACGACATTTAGATATTACATTTGCAAAGCTTGGTTTAAATTTAACCACAGAAAATGTTTAGGTTTTGGTGCCTCTGTTTTGGGAAATCGCCACAGAGATGCATTCGATGCGGTGTGTAATTTTATTCAAGACTCTAAACGTTTTTCAACATAAAACCCACGTTAACAGATACGCGAAAAAAAAAAACCGGGTTCAAAAGTAATTTTCAATTCTGGATAAATCCGTGACATACCAAATTAATCGGGTTTGGCAAAACCAGCTGTCTGGTCGGCTCCCAAAATCAAGTTGTAGCTATTAGTGTCTACTTTGTTGTTGATTCTTTTTTCTCACTATCTAAATCTTCGGTTTCTTTTTTTAACATACTGTGTTCACTATTCAGCTCGCCCCCTTTTTTTCGATGTAAGCAATATTGCAGTTATCGTCCATATGAGACTACATGTTCTCTTGGCCAATCCACCAGAGTGGGTACGAGCCATGGATTAGAGGATACAAGCAAACAAACAAACAAACAAACAAACAAACAGACTGTCATGCAGTTTTGTGGCCTGTGTGGCGTTTGAGTTTAGCCGGTGTGGCCTGTGTTTGTTAGGTGTGAGTAAATTAGTATTTTTATTACGAGGTCAAAGTCAACATTTCAGAAGTGGGATCGCCATCAAATCGCGAAGGTGAGAAATTGAGTTTGGTCGGTCTACGAAGCCTGTTAACGTAAGCCTAATGGAACGCACCGACGAACGAGTCAACCCGACTGGTGGTGGAGACGCGGACTCCGACTACGGACACAAGATCACAGCTCGTGAATCACTACAAGCTATCGAAGAAAAGCACCGTCTACTATTGACCCTGCTGAAACGACTGACTGTGTCGGCGCAATCTCAACCAGCGCCAACGTTCCAGGTAATTCCCCACTTTAGCCGCAACATCAGCCACTTTTACGGCTCCGAAGATACTCATTCAGCGTGCCAGTTAATTGAAAACGTTCGTAAAATATCGAAATTTTATGAGTGGTCATCTGCCTACACGCTGGAAGCTACCAGGCCTGACTGGTTGGAGCTGCCAATGACTGGAATCATTCGAGGAGCTCCCAAATCCGATCTTGGGAGGATATCGAGGTATGTTTCCGTCGTGCCTTTGTCAACCATGGCTCCAGAGTTACGCAACAGGCCATCGTTTGCTCTCAACCGGAAGCGCCACGGTGGAAGCAGGCGACGCTCCGAATCTACAGGGACCAGAAGTTGCACCTGCTGCAACCCCCAAGGGACACATGAACCCCCTTTTCAATAAAGTCCCGCCATATGTTTAAAACTCGGGAGACAGTGAGGCACCGACAACGAAAGTAGCCGAAGAACCGAAGCCGAAGATGCCTGCCGGAGAAGAAGAAACCTGGAAGACAAGGACGCAGCCGAAGCTGAAGGCAAGGAAAAGCAGATGACCTTCCAACCCGGTGCTGCGAGAAAAAAAACAGCGAGGCGGAGAGATTGGTGGAGAATCCTGTAACGGTAAAAGAAACAGCAAGAAAAGTTGGCGAAGAAGGAAATAAAAAGAAAGACAACGAAGAAGCAACCCAGGGACAAAGGGCGACACATTGGGATAAGCAGGAGGAAGGTGACGTTGCAGAAAACAAAAAGCCAGAAGACCAACCAAACCAAGACGACGATACGAAAGACAAGTCTCCGGAAGAATCTGAAACAATTGCTGTAGAACAGACGGAAAGAAAGGAGGAAGAAGATCGCCGAACCAAGCTAAAGGAAGATAACGAGCCGAAGTCAAGAAAACCAGGCGATACCGAGGAGGTCACAGAACGCCTGCAAAACGCCGGAGCAAATCCGAAGAATCGCCGCAGATGGGCCAAAAGTCGAAGCCTGAGCCACACCAAGCGTCGATGCTGAAGTGTAGGCAAAAGAACATTGTTACCGTGCGTGTTTCGGCTTACTGCTAAGTCAAGCCAGTCAAGATGGCCGGAAACAAATGACATCTCCTTGAAAGTTTCCCTCTACAAGTGAGCGAACTTCTGTGTGCCTTGAAAAGCTTTTTTCGTCAGTGTAGTTTTGTTTGATTTTGTTCTTGGTCCTTCTTCATCTCGTTTTTATAGTGTGCCATTTAGTAAGTAGTTGAATAGTATGGTCGTACAATCTTATGTAGAATCACCGAAGAAAGTTTTCGGGACAGCATTAACGAGGACGCTAAGTCACTTGCAGGATGGCCGAATGTTAGAAATGCACGTGCCATGTTGTGGACAGTGAAGAAAGACAACGACGTTGAGAGAGACTCTCGTGCAGTATTGTGGCCAGTGTGGATCTGTTTTCTTGAGAGTCAAGTAAATCCTTCCCTTTCTACAACGTTTCGGGTGCTCCAAAGACGCCACAGGCTAACAAAAGTATCATGATAGTATCTCGGAGATACTTTCGAGTATGTATTATGTGTCGAGATAAATTTGCAAAATGTACTTGTATACTTTAGGAGTAAAATACATTTAAGACGTTGATTGGATCGTGATACTGTACAGGTCATGATTATCTCGTTACTTTTTGTGTGTGTTGAAAATGAGCTGACGTGTCTCTAAGGGGGAAAGCTAGACTTTTGTGCTATGTCAAGCAAAGACACAGCGTTGATTGCCGACACAGTGGGAGGTGGCGTAGGGTTTCCCGCAGGCACAGAATGAACCGTGTGGTAAAGCGCGATGCTTTGACGGCATAGTTGTGGATGCAGTCATGTTTTGCCGACGAATGTCGCAGTTTCTCAAGGCAGGTGGCCGCACCGTGGTGGTCTAGTTGCTATGGTACTGGGCTGTTGACTAGCAGGTCGCGGGACCGAATCCCGGCTGCAGCGGCTGCATTTTCCATGGAAGACAAAAGGCTTACGTTCATGTGCTGACATTTGGGTGCATGGTGAAGAACCCCAGGTGGTCGATATTTCCGGAGCCTTCCACTATGGCCTCTCTCATTATCATATGGTGGTTTCGAGACGTTAAACCCAGCACATCAATCAATCATTCAATCAATCAATCAATCAATCAATCAATCAATCAATCAACCAACCAACCAACCAACCAACCAACCAACCAACCAACCAACCAACCAACCAATCAATCAATCTCAAGGCAGGTGCCGCACCTCTAGTTTTTTTTGAGTGGGAAGTCATTTCCCGAGTCATGTATTGGGGTCTGACTAGCGTTGTTCCAATCCCAATCTACTTAAGCAGCTTTGAGCAACTTGCTGTTGCTTAAGTGAAGTTAACACAACCATATCAAAAGCACAGATTTTGTGTCTATATCAAACGCACGCTTCTTTTTGAATTACCAGTGTTGGTAATATTTTAATCTGAACGATATGCTTGACTTTCATGTATCAGTGCGGTGAAAAGTGTAGTTATCCAGAGTTTACTTCTTTGTGGAGTGTCCGTATTCCAGAGACCTATCAATTATTCTAGTATATTATCCTTGTATCAGTATTCCTACATAGGTATTCCGGAATACTTTTTCCGAGTATCTTCGCCTAACCCTGGCTGATTACTTAGTGATAGTTATTAAATTTACGCTTATGAAAGCCACCAACAAAGTGTTGGCCAGCTATTGATGTAGAAATTCTACTGTCTTAACTTTTCTGTAACGAGAGGGGACGTGCGCTTGAAATCGTGATTAGCAATACAACAGAATGTCTGCCAAACTCTCGCAGTATCTTTGGCCAAGACATATCGTCCACAGCCCCTCCCCATCTACCTTCTATACCGTCGTCTTCTACAGAGGAAGTATTCCACCAGATGCAAGAATGGCACACGGAAGTTTCTCCTAATACTGATGATAGGCTGAGAGGACAGTGATGAGCGAGTTATGAATGGAGCCATGAGCTTCGTTGAAGACGAGACCATCCACCTCTCTCAATGTTGTTTTGTTGTCTGAGTTCTCGTACGTTTTCTCGACTGGTGCGCAACGAGCAATCAAGAAACTTTACCGAGTAGACCCCCTGAAATGTCTCTGTCCCTCCATGGTTGATATCGGGCACGAGACGGAAGCGAAGACGCTAACAAAGTTGTGATTCCCGTCATGCAATTCATTTTCGTTGAAACGAAAGAACTGCTCGAACATCAAAAGTGCCCCGCTTTCAAGGGCCACTCCCGCTTGACACTTGAGTACCACTACTGTTGGGCCTAGGTGGCACATCGCATCTAAGGTAAGAACTTTAGTGCAAACCAAGACTGATAATGCGTGGCTTGCCCTGGAAGCGTACCATACCAAGAAAAATAGAGCTTATTGCGTATGTGGTAAATACGTGTGCTCCTCTGAGTACAAATATTTCATGTGTGTGCATCTCCAATAAAAATCTGTTGCTTCGTGTGGAATACGTCTTATTGCTCGTGCGCATGAAATGTTTTGTGGTTGTGGCAATTATGGCAGTTGCGAGAAGAATAAAGAAGTTTCAGTTTTAACTTCAATTCTTTGTGGTCCGAAAAAAAATCGCGAGAATAAAGGTGTCATCCTCTGAGCAGTTGTAAGAGTTAAAAACTTGCACTTTCTCGAAAGATAGTGGACGTTGCATCTTGCCTTGGTTTCCTGAACGCTTTTTTTACTGTTTTTCCATTGAACCCTGAGACCATACCACCATGTTTTGTCTTCTTTTTGACCAAAACTTCTTTTGTTTCTATTTTATCTGTAGCCCATTCTTCAGCTTTTCATATAGTACACTCTCTCTTCGATTTCGCAATGCTGCTGCCGACGTAATGTTTTGCTCTGTCCAACTCAAACTCCATTGTTTTTTCCGGTTCAGTCAGTGCTCAAAGATGCCGCATGTTTTCAGAGAACTTCTGAAAACGTTTAACTTTTTCTTTACACCCCGTCCATGTGTTTTCGACGCTCGCAAAACTACGTGACATTGCTTCTTCTTGATCGACGTGGCTTCTGCTTGAGAGTGGCAGATGTTTATGATCATTCAACAAGTACAGTTGTTGAATGCATCCCACGCTCACGCAATCATACTTGCCTGCCCCAGGGCCCCGATGTTCTTGCGCATGGAGAGTTTCGTTTGATGATTCGCTGTATTGAACAAGAGAGCATGGACAAAATGAAACAAAAAAAAGCAGGCAACGAACATGTGACAGCTAGATAGTGCAATGAAAAAGCAGCGAAGTAAACAAGAGGTAGAGATGGTTGGCCACCCTTCACGGCGTAAGAATGTTGGGAGACGGAGTGTATTCCGAACGTTTTGAAACTTAAGCTTGTGACAGATGCATTCTACGAAAAAAAACTATGTGAGGCTGTTTTTGGCAAGCTGTAACTTTTCACGTAACTTTGTTTAATGAAAAAGTTTGTCCCACGACTCTCTGAAAAGAATATAATGATCTTAAAGAAGTCTTAAAGTGTCTCTTTAAAAATACTTGTATACATATCAGTTTGTTCGATCAATCAATCAATACATAAATCAATTATTCATATTTTATTTTCACACTGAGTTGCAACAAACGCCTTAAGCTACGGATAAAAAAGTGTGGGTGGGGAAACGAACTAAATGATCTTCGATACTTTAGGAAGAGCCACGCTGCACTCTGACGAAAAGTTACAGCCGCTCACTCAACTGCGACAGGGCTGTTTATGTGTTCGAGGATCAAATTGGGTTTACGGTAGGGGTGAGGTGCCAAGTAGACGAACACAAGAAGAGACATAGACAAATGGCTACTAAGAACTGATTTTTATTTGAAGAAAGACGGGTATACATATATATTCCAACCTTGACAGCGCTTATAAAATGGTGTGCTTAAAAGCGATAAAGGTCTACATGATCACGTATCTTGAACAAAAATGGTTATATGATCATGTATAGTGGCTCTGGAAGTTCCACGACTGATGAATTACAATATCTGCAGTAACATTTATTTTAGTCTGCTGTCAATTCGTAACTTCACATTACTTTGTAAATTGTGGGCTGTAAATTTCAGCAATGTTGTTTTTTTACCGCTTCGTACTGGTGGGAGGACTGAACCTTTATTAAAGTTCTGTTGCTATGCTTCGTTCTCTGGAACTTTTAATCTATCTTGACTGACTTTTGGGTATCTGTGAACTCGATTAAATGGGCTGTTAGATTCGACAGTCAGTCAAACAAAATAACTAAAAATCATACAGCCCGATGCATTGGACTGTTTTGGAAGGTCTATCAGTGAGCAACCAAACTATGATTCCGGTAACAGCATTTCTAAAAATATGAGCCGATCGTTTTTTTTTTGTCGACTTCATGAATAATAACGAGCGTGTAATAGAGATAAAGAAAGAGAGAGAGAAAAAATGTCAGAAAATTAGGGAGGTCAACTAGACTAAGCCCAGTTTGCTATCCTACATGGGGGGGGAGGGATAAGGTGGAGTGAAAAAGAGAGAGGATGAGGAAATACACAGTGGACGTGACACACACACCGCAGACACAGCGCTGGTTTCACAGGTGGTCGCTCAGTAATTTGCCCTCCAGAGTTGCACAAGCGCTTGGGTTGCTTTCTGGGCTGATGTATTTGAAGGCCACGCACCTAAGATACTATTCGAAAAGGGGATGTCTTTCTAGCCAATATTTGAAGAAAGAGATCTGCCATTGTCTAAAGAAGTTTTTAGTCATTGTGATATACATATTTAATGGCTTCTAGTCACTGATGGCGTTGATTGAATGGATATTTATGCATACGCGCGGCAGAATGTGTATCTGAGGCCTAATAAATGTTCTGTTTACGGCTTCGTTGCAGCTGCACCAAGTGTCCTTTGGGTTACTGTAAAGCGTGCTTTGCCTGTAATATTACTCTGCATACAAGGAAGCATGCTTTAGGCAACATTCGATGTTCGTGATCTCATTGGTGACGGTGCTGCTGGAGTTATTACTATCAACGGTAACATACTGTGCTGGTACTGCTGCGTGGAGGAAATGGCAACAATGATACCAGTGGTACCGGGGGAGGCCTACGCCCCATAATTAGCATTAGTCGAGGGAACGCTCTTTCATAAACTACCTTAAAATGGAGAGGGATAATCAAGAAAAAAACATTCAAATAAAAAGGGCCTAAAAGAAATACTGGTTGTTTCAAGGAATGTGTCTAAAATCCTGAAAATCAGAGAAACAAAATATTCGTTTGGTATTCGTTCGATTCTCACGAAGTCCAGAAACTGAGCAAGTAAACTTGGAGGTGAACAACAGTCCTTGCGCACTGTATCGAGCAGAATGGCAATGAACAGGTCTCTTACACTTTGCCCTTGTGTTTGTTGTGTATAACAAGGGGTAGCCATTTGTCTTTCATAGCGGGCTGTCGGGTCTTTTGCGGACACAAGAAAGTACCCACTCCCATAAGCGGTTTTCTTGAAGTGCACCAGCGTACACACCCACTTTCTTTTTCCACACTTTATTCCCCAATGCTAAAAAAGTAGTGTAGCGAATATGACTTTTATTCGTCTCTTGAGTTTATATGGCATTTATTTTTCCACTCTTTACATTCCACTATTTTTCGAGTCACACCGGGTTAAGTGCTTTCATTTCGCTTTGCTACTCACAGGCAATGATAGGATATATTCCCATGCTTAAAAAATTGCGTCAACTAGAGAACCACTGACACGGCCGAAAGGAGAGTAATATAGAAGTACGTGAAGTATTGAAGCACTTGCATTGCTGCACGACATAGCCCATCCAGGTAGTTTTCATGTCTATGGCTAATTGATATACCGCATAGCATATTCTCAATTCTTTCTTTTTCTGACCTCGGGCCATGTGCAACTAGATTTCCGCTTAGGGCTGGTCTTCTACTGGTGTCAGTAGACGCTATCAGATATTTTTTTATTGTTTCGAGTTTCGTGAAGTGTGCTTTCGAGAGCGAGGTGCTTCATCTTCACGTGAGGGGTGTGTGAACCTATATATTGCTATAGCAGCCACTGAAGAGGTGGACGACAGCAAGAATAGAATGTGGAAGCTATGTGCCTTCTACGCTTACACTTTCTACATTTACAAGTGTAGTGACCTTCCAACTGACAATTAAGCAATGAGAAATGAGGCTATTGCCATGTGTTTAACCATTAGAAAAATTGTAATCAGACGCTGCACAGGAATGCTTTTAGATGCTGCGTCCGATTATTATTTCAATTTGATGCGCAATTACAGCTTCATGTTTTTGTTCATTGCTATCAGGGACGTGTTCATTGGCCTACCGTTTATATGAGTCATAACAGTCATAATAATCAGTTCATTTAGTGAATTTATGGTTACCAAACGGTGAAAAAAAGCCAAGCGAGTACGCCGAAACCTTCAGTTATTGTGTTTTGTTAAATATTGCATGGAAATTTCAAAAGATAATGTAAACAACTGCACATGAATAATGTTGTTGGTTAGTCTTCCTTAAAGATTGTTGTATTTTTTGAAGTTTATTTAAGTGACTGTTATATTTGTTATATTACCAGTCTTAGTACATTCGTGTTGTAATATTATATTAGAGATATTCATGAATGTGACTTGCCCTACTCACGAAGATTTCTCAAAACGTTCTTTTTACTGTACATACGTTGAGTGCATGATACACTCCTGTCATAGTTCTACAACAGGGCTGAAGGTATTAATAAATAAAAAGACCTAAGCTAGAATATTCTTCGAGAAACCAGGCGCTACAGCTTAAGAAGTCGCTGCAGTGAGAGCAAGATTGGGAGATTATGTGCGATGCGTCTAATTTCGTAAAAACAGGAATGACAATTTAGTGTCACTTCAAACAACTGCGCTCCATACTTTTTAGCCGCAGATTTGAGTTTCAGAAGACTGGGGCTGGCCATTACAATATTATTCAGAAAAAAAAAAACTCCGGCCACGATGTCATGGCATGTTATGCATATTTTTCATGAACATGACGACCGAGTGCGAAGTTGGGCAACAAAAAGTTTGACCGTAATATTGTAGGACATTATGAATTTTCATGCATAAGTGTTCAGAACATCTCTGAAGTTTAGTGTGAGGGGGGTGATAAAAATATGTCAACCCCATGATATCCCCTCAGTTAGTAAACTGACATTGATACCCTTTCAAAAGGTTGTTTTTAGCTTGTACCTAAATCCGCATTGAGTCGAAAAAACAGCCAGATCCAGGGGCTTTCACGCCTATTTTCTAATTGAAACAGGGAGGTTGAAGATTCATGACGTACGTTGCCGCTTTTGCCGTTAAGGAGGTCATTAACGGCGACCTTCAATGGCGGAAGTCATCAGCGTCCTGCCATTCCACGTGCCCTTATACCTTCGCCTTTCATGCTCCACCCGTCTTTAATCAGCGCTTTTCGCACTCTTTATTTCATTTAGCTATGCATCGTGTTTTTTTACCTTGTCATATCCGGTGTACATGTCTTTGCTGACCATTTTGCCATTTTCTGGTACCGCCTTTTTTTTCAGACTCAGCGTGAGTTGTGGCAGCTTTCGATCCAAAGGAAAAACGTAAAAGGAAGTTACTTTTTCGTCGGCAATATTTTCTTAGAGCAATAACGAGGAAGAAAGAAAGCAAGAAAGAAAGAAAGAAAGAAAAAGAGAGAAACGAAAAAAAGACAAGAAGAAAGAAAGAAAAAGAAAAGAAAGGAAGGAGAAAAGAAAGAAAGAAAGAAAGCAAGAAAGAAAAAAAGCAAGGGAAGTCTCAGAAGGCTTGATCAAGCTGGTCCGTCTTTTTCACTCTGAAAACATATAGGGCACCTCTGAAACAGTAAGGGAGGATCATTACTTGCACATACCAAATTTAACTCTTCCAAAGAACTGCAGGTAGAAGGCCACACAGTTGAACTTACTCTCACAATTCAGAGTCATGCTTTTGTGGCCATTTACACAGTCTGAATAGTTCACTCGTTTTGCATAAATCCGAAGATGTGTATAATCAATGTGGCGCCTTTGTGGTTGCACCTTGATCAATGACCGTGAAATTCAAGACCTCACACGCTGCGACATCTGCTGGTTGCGAGTTCACTGCCTTTTTAGCCACAGTGAAGTCCTTTATGCCAGAATCCCCTGGTACGTGGGCAATAATCTGCGACTCCAAGGCGGCCCTCCAATGTGTGCGAAGTCTCCGACGTAGAAACTACCATCGGTTGTTACCTTTAGTGAATGAATTTGGCTATCACGCCTCTAACCAAGGATACAAGATAGTTCTTCAGTGGCGGCCGGTTTACAATGGAATGAGTGATGACCTCTTCGCCGACAACGTTGCCCGATTGGCCCATGACGGAGAACCCACACTGCTCATACCGCGGTCAAGAGCCAACGCTTAAGAAAACTTTGCCACATCACGCATAATGTCACGCTCTCGCATTAGAATTCTCTACTGAACTCCACTCGTTGGCCACAAAACCTCGTTTCATCATTACAACTACACCTGCCTTAAAAGATGTCACCACGTGACGCTACCATTATGTGTCGGTTGTGACCGGGGTAGCTTATACAAACTCATTCACTATCTCATCGGTATGGCTGACTCATTAAACAGTGATAACTGCAACCTTGTAAAAACTCTTTAACACGTCTTGTGCCACTGTCTTGACTTTGAACAGGTTTGTCGAACCGTTCGTTGTTCCTTGAGAAGACTGGATGGTCGTCCCTTTATTCAGAAAAGAAGATATTCGGTGAATGGTCTCGCAGCACATCAGCCGCGAAAGCCACGCGGATCTTCCTACAATTATTGTAGGCAACATCATTGAGCGACTGCCTGTGAAACCCTGCACAGTGAGTGTGGTGTGCAACGTGCATGTGCGTCTTTTTTTCCCTCTTACTCTATTATTCTTCTCTTCCCACATGTGGGGTAGCAAAGTGGACGTAGTCTAATTAACTTCGCTACCTTTCTTATATTGCTTCTTTCCCCCTTCTATCACTTTGGGTCATCAGATGTTTCCGCTGCTACTCGCACATAGCTCTCCTACCCTTTTGTTCGATATCTCTCTGATTTTACTCTGCCTTCTATTACGAAGCTCCTCAGGGGACGTTACCTTTCTGCGGCAAGTAGTGTATCGGATTGGCCAAATTTTCTGTGTTCTATATGAGTCGAACCTCAGTGCACTTGGGCTTCGATCAGAACATCCACAAAAAAAAAATTGGTGCGTGTGCGGTCGAAAAAGTTCATGCTTAAGTTTGAAACCCTTTGCATCAGAGAGAGAGAGAGAGAGAGAGAAAGAGACAGGCTATTTTGCAGAGTATTCATGGGAACTATAGCACTGTAAACAGAAATAAGTCGAGATGGGAGTAAATGACCTTGTCCTCTAGCGCACGCCCCGATGGTAGTTTTATAAACACCGTCCGTAGGGATTAAAAATTTACTTCCCATCAGTAGGGGGTTTTTGCACGGTGCCAGGGGGGGGGGGGTTTATTTACATCCATCGGGGAACTTTTTCAGGTCAGAATGGGAGTAAATTTTTTGCATCAACCGAGAAAAAAATAATTACGTCAGCAGCCGTACAATGCGCAAGCGTAACTTTAATTGCATAACCTTTGAAGCACACAACAATGATTACAGTACTCAAACATGCTCACAACGTTCACGTAATATTACAAAATTTACTATTATCACAGCTTGCCACTTGCAGTGCACACCTACCATTTAGTCACCGGGTATATATAGGCACCACATTCTGACTTCCCATGTAGCCCTTGAAGGAGCCCTTTTTTTTGCTAATAATTAAGCAATAAACACGCACGGCGTAAGTATGATGTTGCGGTGGTCTGATGTATGGACTTCAACACATGCCTTTATGCCTTTTATCCTAAGGCTGCCTAATATTCAATGCTTTTAACTATAGCGAAAAAGTTTTATCACTTGGCGCTCTGTCGTATGGGCTGAATTTGCATTAGCAGTACTGTTTGTGGATCCGTGAAATGCACTGAATCATACACAAAGCCCGCGCGGCCTTGAATGAACACATTAACGAGGCACATTTAGCAGCTCCACCGGTGAACCGAGGTGGACCACCGCTACCGCGTTCGTCGACTAGGCCTCACTCACGAGTACGGCACGGTGATTCGATGAATGACAGCTGGCGATTACAAAATGATTGCTGATGTGCAGTTTACGTCTCATTATTTTCCCATGCACAAAAATAGGTGTCCGCTATCCACGCATCTTAAGCTACGAAACGATAAATTTAAACGAACGAGATGGTTTGCAGTCGCTGTTCCCGTTGCTCGAATGCTTTGCATTGGCATGCATGCATGCATGCTGTACGCTGTTTCTGTGTGTCTCCGCCTCGTTCTGCGCTCGCCTTCGAGTTAGTCATTTGACAGCTGCGGTTGCAAGGCGCAAAAGTCGGTTATTCATCCCAGCAGCCTTTATTTTTTTGTAAAACACATTCATTGCTTTGCAGGTAGTCAGTGCTAGCTCGTAGCGCTTGCCACAGTGGCCGGCGCGCAGTGCGAGCTCGATACGATGCCGGCTTGATGCCGACGGCATAGCGAGGCCTTCTTACCACTTAGATGTTACAGCCGGCGAAATACCAGTGACACTCCGAGATGCCACTATCGGCGGAGACGGGGCGAGCGCGTCGTCGGCGCAACTCTCACACCGATAGCCGGCCAGCTTGCCGTAGTCTAGCGAAGCCTACTTCAAACCACTTCTAAGTTTTTGACGGTGAAACTCCAGGAGCAGCCGCTGACGATCATAACAGCTTACCTTTGCTACCATTAACTTATTTTTTGAAGTTTTTCGTTACTCGGCCATTTGAAGCACGGCATTCATGGCGTTTCGTTGAGGAATCGGACCGATGTGTATCTCAGGTATCTTAGACTTCGAGATAACACCACCAGGGTACAAAATATATAGGAAGGACCGAGATTCCCGAGGGGGCGGAGTCGCTCTGTTGTTTCAAGAGTCCATGCATGTTCAAAGATCCCCTGACATAGCAGACACCGAATGCGTCATTGCGAAAGTCTTTTTAAACGACTTCCATCTCGTAATCGCCGGTTTTTACCGCCCACCAAACTGTGACATATTTTTTGACAATTTGAATGAATTTTTGTGTACAGCTGGCACGCATTGTAAGAACATTTTGCTTGCTGGTGATTTCAACGCCCCGTCAGTTGACTGGTCAACTGATTTCCCTAATGCTCTTTGCGCAGCAGCAGAACCTTTAACCGATATCGTTCTTTTTCATGGGCTGACGCAACTAGTAAAACAACCGACTCGCGCACTTAACATATTAGATCTTTTCCTGGTAAACGACCACGTCCTCAAGCGCAATCCGAGAGTCGACATATTTGAGGGAATTTCAGATCACAGAATGGCATCTCTTACGTTAGAGTTAAACTTCCGATTAAAACCATCTAAAAGCCAACACTTAATTCCTGTGTACTCACATGCTAGCGACGTCGACATACTTGATGCTTTAGATAATGAGTTTTCCAAATTTGTATGTCTTTCGGAATCACATGACGGCTCTGTTCATAGCTTATGGTGCTTCTTTAAAAAACTTGTTCACAACTGTATCGACAATTTTGTGCCCAAAAAGCGAAAATATGTGTGTGAAACGAATCCGTGGATGACAAGAAACCTTGTGCGTCTTGGGCGAAAATTAAAAAAAGTGAGAAAGCAGCATACGGTACGACCATCAAAAGCAAACTCTGATAAGCTAACCAACCTGCGCCGACAGCTTAAAAACGGCATATTAAAAGCTAAAGATCACTATCAAAATGTATCACTGAAAAACTTTCTTGAGTCATCCCCGGATAAGTTCTGGAGATATCTATCGCCAAAGAAGACCCACGTGTCTGATATTTGTGTTGATGGTATCATGTTGACTGACAAACTCAGAATTGCAAATGCACTGAACGAGTACTTCTGCTCCGCGTTCACGAGTGATGATGGCAAGATACCACGCATATCTGTTCTAGACGCTACTCCGCCCATAAGCTCCCTCGACATAAACGAAGCGGGAGTACTGTCCTTGCTTCTTGGCATTGACGTGAAAAAATCGCCAGGCGTCGATGAAATACCTAATGCTTTCCTCCGGAGATATGCGGAATGGTGCGCCAAATATCTGTGCATTATTTTCAACAAATCACTTTCACGTGCAGAAATACCACACGACTGGAAGCATGCAAAGATTATTCCCATCCCTAAATCAGAAGACCGCTCACTGCTGTCCTCCTACCGCCCTATCTCTCTTCTTTGTACCTCATCGAAACTAATGGAGCACATTATATTTAAGCACATTTCAGTCTTCATTGAAAATAATGGCCTCTGCGACACACGTCAACACGGCTTCCGTCGCGGAATGTCAACCGTAACGCAACTACTGGAAACCGTACATGAAATTGCGGCAACACTGGACAGCCAAGGTCAAATTGACATAATATTTTTGGATTTTGAAAAGGCCTTTGACCGTGTATCCCATCAAAAGTTGCTATTAAAACTAAAACCCATTCTCAAAAACGACCAGCTACTTCAATGGACAGAGGCGTATCTGACAAACAGGCGGCAAACAGTCGTTGTCGACGACGCAAAGTCGGACTCATCTGATGTGCGGTCTGGAATACCACAGGGATCAGTCTTGGGTCCCCTGTTTTTTCTACTGTTCATTAATGACATAGTGCAACACATACCAGTTAAAATTCGGTTGTTTGCAGACGACTGCATACTCTACAATGAAATCCACAGCGAGGCAGATCAGGCTATCCTAAATTCATCTTTATCAGTTATAGCTACTTGGTGTTTAGAATGGCAAATGAGCATTAACCTCAGAAAAACAGTATCGATGACCATAACACGCAAACAGAAGTCATTACCTTTTGTGTACAGCATTAATGGCCATAACTTATCGTCTGTCACGCAATATAAATACCTCGGTTTAGTGATCACGTCGGACCTTAGGTGGAGTAACCATGTAGCTCACATTAAAAATAAGGCCATGAAGAAACTTGGATACCTGAGAAGAACCTTGGCTAAATCTACGAGCAATATAAAATTGTTGGCCTACAAGACATTCATAAGACCATTACTAGAATACGCTACTCCTGTCTGGGGCCCTTACACCCAATCAAACGTAAGCGAAATCGAAAACATACAGCGGAAAGCAGTCAGATTTATCTTTAATTCTTACCCTCGTCATACATCCGTCAGTGCTCTTTTACAGGACGCGAACCTCGAAACTCTAGAGGTACGACGCTATCGAGACAGGCTCAAGATGTTATACCTGATTTATCGACAACATGTCAAAATAGATAGGGAATTGTATATTAAACCGTGTAGTAGGCGCCCAACCCGTTCATCTCATTCGTTCAAACTAATCGAATACTCGTGCCGAACCAACATGTTCAAAAAATCGTTCTTCCCTCGTACAATCCATGAATGGAACGCATTGCCTGAAAATGTATTACAGAGCCCAACCATGTCGTCGTTTATGCACGCTCTCGCTCATCTATGACCGAGATGTTTCCTGTGGCGTCTGTCGCTTTCCAGATGGCGTGCGACATTGAAACAAAAATCATTACACCCTTCTTATCGTTGTCGAGCAGACTACTGCGTGAACATGCGCTCTTTTGCACATTCTTCTCTTTTTTTCCCCTTGTAGTTATTTTATTTGTCCTAAACTGAAACATTTTTTCACCCTGTGGTCCATGTATTTTCTTACCAGTATTTTCAACTGTATTATCGTGTGTGTTTTACTGGAACCTGTTGTTTCTTGTTTCACATACTGAAAAGATTGTTCAACACTGTTTTAGTTTTATTCCACAGATTTGTTTGGAACCGTTCTCACAGATTGTTCATCATTTTCTTTTGTGTACAATCCACTCCTGCCTATGGCTTGTAAAGCAAGTTGGCAGTATTAAAATAAATAAATAAATAAATGTGCAGCGTGGTTTAACGGTGCGAAATATATTGAAATGTTCACAGTAAATACCAACCGGTCATTGCCATTCCTCGCTGCACTTATAATTTCGTTGCCCGTCGACAGATGCTCACATGGTTAGCCACACGAAGCACCTGTGTTTCACACCGACGTTAAAACATATGCCCGTACACACACACACACACACACACTTACACACACACACACACACACACACACACACACACACACACACACACACACGCGCGCGCGCGCGCGCGCGCGCGCACACGCACGCACGCACGCACATCACACCCAAAGAGGGTTTTTAAAGCTTCCATAGGGAGTTTGTAACCACGTGACCTGAAACTTCCCGGGGAGTTTAACAAGGCTATGCCGTTCATAAATTCTGTCATTAAGCAGGGGGCGTTTTACGGCGCCATGTGCCGAGTTCACTCCCTACCAGGGAGTAAATAATTGGGGCAGGGGAGTTTTACGGGCTCATGTGCTGGAGAAACTCCTATCTCGGCTAACAACAATCCGAGATGCATACACTAGGACGTGTTAGCTCAATATTTCACCGCAGAAGCTCTTTCTAGAGGAGCGCTTCTCATGGGGGCACTCCGCGTCTATTTGGCCGGTACTGCTCGACATCCCGGCATCTCTCTGCGGAGGCATCAATCTCAGCGAGCGCCGTGTACATCTACCCAGCGAATGCTTCTCCACCTGCCTCCGCACGGGAAGGGCGTCGTTTCATCAAAGAAATATGCGTGATGGTGTTTATGACAGGCCGTACGTAATGCACATAAGTACCCGTGAGGAGCCAGTGTCGTTTCTCTCGATTTCTTTCTTTTTCTATGTGATTTAAGGTGCCCAAAGCTGCCTTCACGTATATTCCGAGCTCTCTTAAGCGTTTTCTTATCAAAAATATTCTAACATCGAACATTCACTGAGCAAGGAAGCCGCGAGCGGTATAGAGGGATAAGCTGAAAGATAGCGCGAATAGAGATGTTTGTGAAGCGAAGGTTTATACTCTGCTGCTCAAGTAAATTAGGCGAAGGAAGTGGAACCACAGATCGCAGCCCATACATTTTGATTTTATTTGCCTTTAATGCGTTGCACATACCTATTGAGCAGTGCTTGTGCTACTGTGAGGTTTGAATTTCACTGAAATAAATGTCCTCTTGGATTAAGGCATGTTTCTTTAGCCCTAAAGGTCAACTCCGGCCTTTAGAACGGACCATGCATGTCAGGATAATCGTGCTTTTATGGTCCTTAGACATTCTTCTCAAGCACCCGATTACTGAAGTAATGAAAAAATTCGAAAATAATTTTCAAATATTGGAAAACCACAATACTGAAACTTAAACTTAATTGAGTGCGCTTCTACGCGTAACGTAAAGATTTGCCGGACGCTGTCGGAAGCTGCCTTATTGCACACAATGACCGCCAGATGGCACTACCTCTCAACGCGGTCCATGGCGATCGGCTAAAACGCTTACACTGTCATGGTAAATATATGGCGGATCGAGTGTGGCTCACAACGCAACAGCACTTGGCACCTATCGCGCCCCCACTAACTCAAAAAAGCAAATCGCACGCTTAACCGAGGAAGCGCCGGCCAAACCCACATAGTCTATAGAAGACAAGCAGACGCTGTAGTGGCACATCAGTTCATCACTTCCGCCAGGAAAAGCTCAACGTCACACACACAATGTTGCCATCAAACCTGGCAAGCAACGTGAGCGTTTAGGAGCAAGCTATAAAATTCATTTGAAAAGAATTTGCCAAACTCTGAAGCCTGCAATTTGGCATGAACGGCGTAAACGTGCAAATGAACGTACCAGTGAATTACATTGAGAGCCACTGACCACGAAAAATCACCGGAGTGCTTCAATATATCGTGAATATAGTTCCAAGTTATCCCCGCTTGAAATGTCGGCGATAAATTGTACTGCAGTGGCATGTAAGAGCACGGAATCTTGATCAATCAATTCGTATGCCTGACCTAACTGGCTATATTGAGGCTCTAACGTCGCGAGTCATCCTACCTACATTTTTCTAGAGCATTGCCGGGCGATAAACATTGCGAAAAGGTCAGGTAGCCACACACACAAACAATGATTTGAATAATATCTTTAGCTTTCTATATGCGTTTTCATAAATTTTTTGCTTACGTTTGGGCAGATAACATAATTAGTAACCCTTCTTGGGTGTCACGCGTAAGTTTTTTTTTGCGCTTTGTAAGGCTTTAGATAAAATTAAGAAGGCGTGTGTAATGAGTACCTGCGAGCTCCCCGGCTTTCTTTTTTTAGAATTCTACTGCTAATATTAAAAGTGCACTGAAGGATGAGCCACAAACAATCAAATAATTACACCTAAAGTCAGACATCTTTACTGTCTTGTTGTTTACCCGTGGCACTGTTAAAAGAATGAGAAAGAAGTCATACGAAAAAAACACTATCAGTTCGGAAATGTACTAGTTGTCTAGACGTGCTTTAATCAAGCTACACGCCAAAGATGGAAGCCTCATATCCGTCAGCTTAATCTTCTTTTCTCCTATTTTGTTCTCATTGCACAGAAGGCAGGATGATATAATACAGTCAGAAAATTAGATATGTAGAAACGCACCCCAATATAGTCCAGTGATACGATCTGAGGTGTCAAACGTGGTGAGCGTGTTTGGTGCATCGGATCACAAGCGTAAGTATGGGTTGGAAAGGGACGCGAGATAGATGCCCGGTGAGCACGAAAAACAATGACGACGGTCTAGGAACGGGATAGTAGTTGGCTGCAGTACAGTGAATACTCAAATAAGGAAAGGTTGGCGGTCGTGGTGCTCCAAACATAGAAACAGCGCCTGGCGACTGCTCGTGAGCTCATTGCCTAGGCGACAGGCTAGCTTATACAAAGGAAGTGGAGGAACATTTGATAGAGAGATCAGTAGTCATACATTATACATACAGTTAAGCCGCTGTAGGGAACGTCATCAGGATCAGCGACCGCAAAACACAAAGACGAGTGACCTGTTACGGACAAGTATGCCCAAAATTTCTTTCGTATATATACTTCACTTCACTTCACTTTTATTTCCTTAAAGACCCCCTGTAGGGGTATTACATAAGGGGTGGTGCATAACAAAAAAAAAAGAGAACTATACAACGGTGTTTTTAATGGCTTCTGCAAACATAGATGGGTTAGTGATGGCACAGATGGCGTGAGGAAGGCCATTCCAGTCTTTTGCTGCTCTTACGAAAAAGGAGGCTTGGAATACAGTGGTCCGGGTACGTGGTAATGCGACTTGTAACGGATGACCAGTGCGATGGGATATGTGCGGAGGGGGCGTGATGTACGGTGGATGATTCAGTGAACTGAAATAAAACATATGAAAAAGAGAGAGGGTGGCACACCGTCGGCGTGAAACAAGGGTTTCTAGACCTGATTCCGCCTTTAGAGATGAGATGCTGATATCGTACGAATATGCAGAATGAATGAACCTGGTAGCCCGATTTTGAAGTGATTCGAGTTCACTTATGATGTATGATTGATGAGGGCTCCAGATGGAAGATGCATACTCGAGTTTGGACCTGATAAATGATTTGTATGCAAGCGTCTTGACGTGAGGCGGAGTATGGCGTAAGTGTCGTCTGAGAAACCCGAGTGATTTATTAGCAGACGAGATGATGTTAGTAGTGTGATGACGCCAAGACAGGTCATGAGCCAAGGTGATGCCGAGGTATTTGAATGATTGAACTGATTGTATGGGAACATTAGTGATGGAATAGGTAAACTCAAAAGGGTTACGGTGGCGAGAAAAAGAAACAAGCTTACATTTATTAGGATTTAAGTTCATTAACCAACGATCACACCATGTTTGTATGTTGTTAAGATCATGCTGAATTAGTGTTTGGTCATGAATGTTGGTTACTGATCGGTAGATTACGCAGTCATCGGCAAACATACGAAAGTTACATGATACATGCAATGGTAGGTCGTTAATGTAAATTAAAAAGAGTAGAGGCCCTAAGACAGACCCTTGCGGGACACCTGAGGTTACAGGTAGTCGGTTAGATGAGTGATTATTAACAAACACAAATTGGGAACGATTAGTCAGGAAAGATGTTATCCATGCAAGTACATTAGGATCTAGATTTAACAGAGATAATTTAAGAATTAGGCGTTTGTGAGGGACAGTGTCAAATGCTTTGGCGAAATCCAGGAAAAGAGCATCGGTCTGAATGTTGCAGTCAAGGTTAGAATGTAAGTCGTGAATGAAAATGGCCAGCTGCGTTTCACAAGAATAACCCCTTCGGAACCCGTGTTGAGAAGGATGAAAAAAGTGCATTGAGTCCAAGAAGTTGATGATATGGGAGTAGATGACATGTTCCATGATTTTGCTGGGGATACTTGTTAAGGATATGGGACGGTAATTTAGTGGAGAATCTCTGTTACCTGATTTGTAGACTGGAACGACCTTGCCTACTTTCCAGTCTGCTGGCAGAATGCTTGATGATAATGACTGCGAAAATAACAATGTAAGGTATGCGGCAACCACATGTTTAACATTTATGAGAAGTTTTGAATTAATGTCATCCACACCTGCAGAAGAAGAAAGCTTAATCTTTTCTATAATCGAAATGATGCCGTCCGTAGAAAATGCAATCGGGGGCATAGACTCGGTGCTGCGCGCAGGTGAAGAAAAATCGGGAACTGAACTCTCATTCGTAAAAACAGAGAAAAAGGCCTCGTTAAAAAGGTTCGCGCATTCATTGTTGTCGACTATATCGCCATGCGCATTTGAAAGACTAGCGGTGCGCATCTCCTGAGGGTTTATCACCTCCCAGAATTTGCGAGGGCTGGTTGTAAGCATTTTGGGCAGCTCTTCATGAAAGAACACGTGCTTGGCGTTTCGAATGGTTCTAAGATAATCATCTTCCGCGGCGTAATATTTTTCCCATAAGGACAGAAGTTTAGACTGTTTGGCTGATCGGAAGAGGCGTTTTTTCTTGTTTCTTAGTTTGTGAAGTGAACGTGAAAACCATGGCTTGTTTCGGTTTGCGGTAAACGTTATTTTTGGGATAAATTTCTCGACAAGAGTGGCTAACTTATCTCTAAATATAATCCAATTCTCATCCACAGAGCGTGTATGGCTTATTCTCTCGAAATCAGGAAGAAAAGATATCAATTCATTATTGATGGCACTATAATTGCCCTTGTCGTAAAGACGGATTGTTTTGGTGACAAGATCGCGTATTACAGGTCGAAACGCAAAGGCCGCATGGATTACCTTGTGGTCACTGACGGCACGCAGATATGTAATTGATGATAAGCTCTCTTGATGACTAGTTAGTATTAGATCTAAGATGCTGGAATTGCTCTCTGTAACGCGCGTTGGTTGGGATACAAGTTGGGTTAGATTGCAATTCAGGCAGAAATCTATGAAGTCCCTTGCGGGCTCACTGCCCACAGCTGACGGGACGCTACTACTCCAATCTATTTGAGGGAAATTAAAATCGCCGAAAAGCAGTATCTCTGCTTGCGGATACTGTTTCCCAAGGTCACTCAGGTTGTTGTTGAGCTTATATGCGAAATCTGGGTCACTGTTCGGGGGCCTATAGCAAACGCCTACAAGGACAGTATGAGGGCGAGCACGGCAAACGACCCAAAGAATTTCAAGTTCAGGAGAGTTGGTCCTGGCCACCGAGCACGATAACTGTTGGTGCACAGCCATCAGAACCCCGCCCCCACGTGCGCCTGTACGGTCCTTACGATAAAGTTGAAATCCAGGTAGGTGATCTAGCACTTCTGCATCGGTTATATCATTTGTCAGCCAAGTCTCGGTTATCACCAATACGTTACTGCTTGATGACAAAACAAGCTCAGAAAAAGTTATGCGTTTCGGAAAAAAACTGCGCGCGTTAGCAAAGACTACCGAAAGTGACAGGCCAGATTGAGGTGTGGGGGTGTGCCCGGCAGATTTGCGCCGAGGAAATTGCTACGACGCTTCCCTTACAGTTTGCGATTGCTCATCGTAGACGTAGCGCTTGTGACCCATTAGCAGTGTCTTGTACGTGATGGAAAAAGGCAGCGACTTGGTTTTAGCAAAGGCAATCAATTGCCGACGGACGTTTTGCACACGACGTGAAAAATCTTCACCAACACTAAAAGTGGTTCCTTTAAATTTCCGTCCATTAGAAAGAATCTCTCCTTTTGTTTTATGGAATGCGAATTTAACTATTATGGGGCGATGGTGGTTAGTACCCTTGCGGCGACCCAGACGATGCGCGCGCTCAATTTCCTTCGGATCGATGGAAATACCTAGACGATCACGGCAGTGCTTGATGACAAGTTGTTCAACTTGGACAAGTGCTTTCGATCCAGTTGATTCAGGAAGGCCATAAAATATGAGGTTATTGCGCCGAGAATGATTCTCGGCTTCATCCACGCGCGCTTCAAGCTTGCGCAGAAGGTCACTCGCGCGAGCGGTGTCTCTTCTGAGCGCTTCCACATCAGTACGTAAGGAAATAATATTTTGACAGTGCCCTTCCAGATCAGTCATGCGTCTACTGAGATCTGCTATAGATTTATCTGTTGATAGCAAATGGGACTTAAGGTCCTGTACCTGACTGATTAATTCCGTCTGACCGGCAGACAATTTCTGCAGTTCAGTTAGTACAGCATTAGAAGCAGGACCCGGATTGCTTTCAATATCGCCCGACATCATCAACAAGGCACGAATAACACGAGAACACTCAAGTGCAACAAGAACGCAGCAGTGTGGGCTCGGCAGCTGAAACAGCAGGTAATTACTAGACTTCTTAGCGAGAAGACTGTAAGTTTTACTAACCTGCATGACAAGAGTGAAAGGATTAGCGGTCTGCGTTGGTGCACAGCCGCCGAGCCCACACAGCGCCGCCGGCAAAGGCCGCTCTTTTGTAGTCGACACAGGCATCGATGCCGATGCTGATAGCGTCGACCAGGTTTTGTCGAGGACCATGTAGCTGACCGGTGGCGCCGGAAGGGATCTCTTGCGTGAGGTGAAATCCAGTGGTTCCAAGTACGTTGCGGTTGACAAGCTTGTATCGAAGACCAAGAGGGCGTGACAGGTAAGCGTGCCACTTTCGCTGGAACGATGTTGATACTGCAACGGTGTGGTCAAGGAAGCTGGCAGGAAAACGGAAAGCAGTATGCGCAGGAATGCGCACTGAAACACCTGCATGACAAGAGTGAAAGGATTAGCGGTCTGCGTTGGTGCACAGCCGCCGAGCCCACACAGCGCCGCCGGCAAAGGCCGCTCTTTTGTAGTCGACACAGGCATCGATGCCGATGCTGATAGCGTCGACCAGGTTTTGTCGAGGACCATGTAGCTGACCGGTGGCGCCGGAAGGGATCTGTTGCGTGAGGTGAAATCCAGTGGTTCCAAGTACGTTGCGGTTGACAAGCTTGTGTCGAAGACCAAGAGGGCGTGACAGGTAAGCGTGCCACTTTCGCTGGAACGATGTTGATACTGCAACGGTGTGGTCAAGGAAGCTGGCAGGAAAACGGAAAGCAGTATGCGCAGGAATGCGCACTGAAACACCTGCATGACAAGAGTGAAAGGATTAGCGGTCTGCGTTGGTGCACAGCCGCCGAGCCCACACAGCGCCGCCGGCAAAGGCCGCTCTTTTGTAGTCGACACAGGCATCGATGCCGATGCTGATAGCGTCGACCAGGTTTTGTCGAGGACCATGTAGCTGACCGGTGGCGCCGGAAGGGATCTGTTGCGTGAGGTGAAATCCAGTGGTTCCAAGTACGTTGCGGTTGACAAGCTTGTGTCGAAGACCAAGAGGGCGTGACAGGTAAGCGTGCCACTTTCGCTGGAACGATGTTGATACTGCAACGGTGTGGTCAAGGAAGCTGGCAGGAAAACGGAAAGCAGTATGCGCAGGAATGCGCACTGAAACACCTGCATGACAAGAGTGAAAGGATTAGCGGTCTGCGTTGGTGCACAGCCGCCGAGCCCACCCAGTGGTTAGCCGGGAAGATACAGTGGTTAGCCGGGAAGATACCCTGGAATGTCTGCATTGTAAGGAGATTACGGGAGCTGGGAGAGTTCTCCGATCTCATCCTGCTGACCGGTTGACCCCGATCCAGCTTTACGGCTCATGTGCTGCTTTCGATGCCAATCATGATGACATATATGTGCTATCGAAATCCATGTTAGTGAGAACTGATAGGCCGTGTTGCCAAGGAAAAGTGTAGGGGATTCTTGTTCTAATAATTATGATATCAAAGGGAAGAAAGTAAAGTGGATGAACAGGCAGCTTGCCTCTAGCAGAGACCGAACCGGCAAGATTAAAATTTCTGTGCCCGATACCGATTGAGCTCCAGCAGCACTCATCTACCCGTCCACTTTATTAGGTGTATATGGGCAATTAAACCTAGTATTGTTAATCAGCTCCCATTGCAGCCATGGCGGCGAGTGTGGAGCACTTTTTTTCCGGCCACTGGCGTCACATAGCATGTGCGTGACGCCAGCAGGCAGAAAAGGAGTGTAGCTCAATAGCTACATTATCAGGCAAAACTTTTGTAGTTTGGAGGTTCGGTCTCTGCTAGAGGGAAGTTATTTTTCGTCCTTTAGTTCCTTCACGTTTGCATTCAATTGCTTCTTATAACGTCCCTTATACTTTTCTTGGCATCACGGTCTGTTAGGTATCAATAATATTGTGTCTAACAAAGAAAAACGACCGCTTAAAATTTCATTTTTCGAGTCAAGTGGTACGAGAAAAAGCCTATACCGTTCTCTGCGGCATCGATTTAGAGTTGAGCCTCATAGACATCCCCCTTCTATTTTGTACTTTGTCCCTTCGTACTTCCGTGCACAAACCAACCATTGCCTAAAATTGTACGGACTCGCTATGGTGAGTACCTTCACATTTTGTTTTCTAGTTTTGCCAGGTAATAATGAAGGATAAACAAAAAAAAAACTGATTCGGTGATTGGCGTCACCATTCGAACCACGTGCATTTTATTTTGCTTTTCATTCTCTCTCTCTCTTTTGGGTCCTCCGAAGTGTGTTGATAATTCATTTGTTTTCCCGTGCTTTCAATACAGTAATCCTGTTCAGCCGATGAGCTTTGGGGATAATCACGGAGAAGGGTATCGATAACAATCATCAAGCGTGAAAGAAACAAGAGGTCTCTGTGATTCTCTCCCTCTTTTCGCCCCATCCTTCTTTTCCCGCGCTGCAAGGTGCTGAGTCAGATGTGTGCCATGTTAACCTCGCGGCCCTTCCTTGCTTCTCTCTCTTTCTCTGGACACGTGCTCACTTCTCTCAAGATGTTGCTCTTTGCCGCCATTTGCAAGGTGATGTACGATTGACCATCTGTAACATTGCTGGTAGAGACGCCGCCGGAGACATGAACTGGTCGGTGTCCCCAGGCAAAAGGGTGGTGGTAGTGGTTAGAAGATGAGAAAAGGCACCTAATTTCTGCAACCCGGTCGGGAGCACGGCGCAGTGCCTGCCAGGCAAAAGGAAAGCATCCATTGAGCGCTCGGAGCTTCTATCATGAAAGAGGAGAGAGGGACAAGAAGGGAACAAGGCGAGAGAGAAAGAACCATGCACGTTCTAGCTTTCATCCGCTACACCACACTATATTTTTCAACGAAAATTGCTCTCATCAGCTTCGTATGCTTAACGTTTTTTTTATAAATAGCAAGTTCTTGAATAGCGTACGCAAAGCTTTGCGTCAGCGTGTGGCGCCACTGCACATGCGTCGCACGCTAACCACTTGCGGGCTCCCGCTAAGTGATGAAAATACCGGGTGACCGCAACGTACACTAACTTAGCGTACGCTATTTGGAAACTCCCTATTAATCTATCGTAACGTTGCACCTTCTACAAGGAGCGCAATGCAACACAAAAGTATGTGAATACACACATAAAAAAGAACTCGCCGACATCCGTCCTTTCAAAGAAATTATGGAAAAAATTTTCTTCGGCACGCAGTGTATTTTTAACACTATATCATAGTATATTACTATATATAGTAACGAATATGTTCTCAATTTATGAGCTAAAACATGATGCACCTGAATAGAAAACATGGTGAGAAACATTCGCTAAAATGAAGCTGTGTGTATCAAATAAAAACGTTATTCGCGCATTTATATTAGCAGCTGCACAATCAAGTGAAGCTTATGCAACGGTTGTTTATGCAAATGAATTTCCGTTTACTGATGAATAATTGAATGAAAAACATATGAATAAACACCGTTGAGAGGATTCACGAGAGAATGAGCTCTTACACACTAAGCCTGAGTGAAATATTAGACGCCTTTTACATGGTATTCACGTTAGCGCTAACTCCAAACAACTGACAGGATCCCACGGATGAAGGAATCGAGGATGCTGTTGTTGAAGCTGATCGATGGAAGGAATGTGTAGATGCTCCCACACGTGTATAGCAGACAATAAAGTGTGTGAGACAACAGCCAGCAGTTATACCTGCTCGTAAAGCTGGCAGCGCAGCTATGCATTCAATGTGTGGTAGCGGGGTTCGGTTCGCGGGGGGGGGGGGGGGGGGGAGGTTGGCATGAACAATACTTGGCGTGAGCGAAATATCATGACGTGTGTGCGGTCACGTGTCAGCTGGGGCAAACACAAAAAAGAAGAAAGGCAATTCGAAAAAAAAACAAAACAAAAGCAATTTTTTCAAGTCTAGATGTTACAAAGTTTTACTCAGCGTATCTGGTTCGTTACTTAGCATAAACGACATTTGTACTTTTCCGCTTCCTTTAGGGCCCCATGAAGTGCATCCCCGCAGTGGATTTATGATGTGATGGTAATGAAGCGATTCGCACCTCATTTCAAGTTGAAAAGCAAAACTTCATCGAGATAACACTAATCGACCTGCTCTATTGTATCCATAAGGACTTAGTGGGGATAATGCGTGCGGCAAACTGTCGAATCAACGTTCCCGCTCGTTGCACAATAAGTTTGTTGGAAGTCGATATGTAATGTGTCGTATATAGTTTATGCGTATTTTTTCCCCCTTCACATTGACTTTCGCATACAGCCGTAGTTCCTGGAATGCATGGGAGGAACTGTTACCCTATCTCTCGTTCTGCTTTCCCTGAACGTGTGTCCTGATTGCCTCCTCGTTCAAACTCAAGCGTATGGGCCGCACTGATAAGCCAACGCCTGCGGTACTGGTCTGTCCCTGCAGGGCCTGCCTGACGAGGCAAGATGAGGCAGTGATTTCCTGCTTCATCGCTTCATTCATGCAGTGCTGTTATTTTGCTGCTTCGATGGCTCAAGTTTTACGTATGTCTGTGTCGCATGCCTTTTTATTTTTTTGCAATTGTTTGGGTCGTCCTCATTTGTCGTCCTCGCTCGGTTGACGTTGAACATCACATCAGCGTTTGCCTCTCCCTGCTGTCAGCGCCGCTTCCTCTCCTCAGAGCCTATCCTTCGATACCGGTAGCACTTCTGGGCGTTGAAACTGGCAGACAAATTTGTACACGGTAAAAATGATGCTCTTCGAGAATACAAGATGAGGTTTTGCGTTCACTTGCTCTATTACCAGATTTTTCACTTTTCTCTCACGAGCGTTTTTTATGTTTTTATTTATGTTTCTTTAGTTTATATTTGCGGAAATTTGATTTTGTTTACGCAGAGTCAGTGAGGTTTGGTAGCGATCCTCGGCAACCTCGAACTGCACGTCATATCAATTTGGAAGTGAAGATGCACACACTTGCACACAAGTATGACGATACAGAACAGTCTTAAAACGCGCTACGTTACAGACAGAGTAATAAAAAAATGGCAGATTCCTCGTGCAGTGGGAATTGATTACATGCGAAGCCGAAAAAGAAAGGTTGATATATCACTTTAAAATCAGCACAACATTACAAGGTGGAGGTAAATGATGCCGGATATGACTTACGTGTCATCATTATCATGTTTGCATGTGTCGTTTACTTTCGTCATCTATTCACGTCACGTGATAACAAATTTAGTATATGTGGAGCTAGCGAAACGGCCACGAGCGCGCTATGAGCGTGGTATGTTGTCATGTTCTTACATGACACGGGTGTCAGGACTATCATGTTTGCACTAGTCATATATTTCGTCGTCCATTGACATTACGCAACACCAAATTTGGTATTGTGGAGCTAGCAAAATGGCCGCGAGCGCATCATGAGGGCCCAATATACTCCAATGTAGCATTGACGCACGCGCAGGCTGGGCACAGTGATGCTACGTTAGCAAAACGCCAGGACTCTGTAATCTGACGCCAGGTGCGAGCGGCGCGACCAGCGTCCGTCGGCGCGGCACTACGGCAACCGGCGCGAAATTGGTGCCGATGCGTTACGCAGAACACACTGCGTCTCCCTCTTTTTGTGACGGAGGGACGCCGGACGTGCTGAAACGCGCATGCGTCAAAGCAACGCAGCTCGGCGCGCGCCTGCGAGTATATGGCGGCGTTGTCACGCGTGGCGTGACAACGCCGGCGTGACGCGATGAAATGAACGCCGGTGAGCACGCGCACCGGGTCTCATCGAAATGTATTGGCGCCTTCACTGTGGCATGTAGTCATGTTCTCACATGACACGCATCACATGATTATCATGTTTGCACCAGTATCCTACCTTCGTCATCCATTGACGTCCCGTAATACCAAATTTGGTATAAGTGAAGCTAGCGAAACGGCCGCCAACGCATCATGAGCGTTGCATGTAGTCATGTTGTTACATGACACGCATATAATGACTATCATGTTTGCACCAGTAACATACCTTCGTCAACCATTCATGTACCGCAATACCAAATTTGGAATATGTGGCGCTAGCGAAACTGCCGCGAGCGCATCATGAGCGTGGCATGTAGTCATGTTGGTACATGACACGCATGTCATGATTTTCATGTTAGGGTCTGTCGCTTGTGTTCGCCATGCAATCATGTCATACCATACCAGTTTTGCACCATGTCATGTGAACGAAACCACTGAAAGAGCTGCAGGACCATGAAATGTCAGCCATGACATGCATGGCATACATGTCATTATTTTTGACGTCATCTCTAGTCAAATATGTTCTTCATACGGTCATGTTACGCCATAACAAGTTTGGTATCGATACCATTATCAAAACGGCCAGGAGAGCTAAATAGATAGATAGATAGATAGATAGATAGATAGATAGATAGATAGATAGATAGATAGATAGATAGATAGATAGATAGATAGATAGATAGATAGATAGATAGATAGATAGATAGATAGATATGCTCAAAGTCGCTGAAGTTCGCTAAGAAATGCTTCATATTTAAAAGAAGCAACAATGGGGAATGCAGGAAAACAAATCAGACGAGCGCCCGGTTTTCTTTCCTTTATTATAGAATTTTCTTAAATTAACTAGATGAGACTCTGGCGTTGCAAATCATTCAGCTACAATGGGAATGATGGGCAACACACAGATTTGCCTAGTCTTCATGCTCATGGCTCCAAACAAAATTGTGTCGGTGTTCATTGCTGTGTTTCTTTAATGTCGACGCAAAACTTTTGGTCTGTCTGTCTGTCTGTCTGTCTGTCTGTCTGTCTGTCTGTCTGTCTGTCTGTCTGTCTGTCTGTCTGTCTGTCTGTCTGTCTGTCTGTCTGTGGATTTGTCTGTTTGTCCACTCTTATTGGCATCGGATACTTCAAACGGCCGACCTCATCCGCAGTGACCACCAGTGTTGCTCAAGGTTGAGCGTTCATGCTTGTGAAATTGTGAATTAATAAACACTTGTCAGTTTCAAGCGGTGAAATAAAGTGGACGAAAAATCACCCGCATAGGGATTCGAACCTACAGCCTTCAAATCGATAAGAAGATAAAGTAAGGAAAAAAAAGGGGGGGGGGGAACATGGCCTTCATCTAATGGCTTCTGTTGAGTGCATGATCGAGTATAGCACATCGTGTATGTACAGTCCACGGCAGGCTTCTTTAATTTTGAGGACTGCATACTTTGCGCGCACACATTTTCATCAATAAAAAGAATGTATCATACGCGGCTCTTTTTAGCTTAATAAGCCCTAAACGAAACTAATAACCACACTAAAAAATGGGCAGCCCTTTCAGTATTTGAAGAACACCGTTCTTTCGCACTTAACGCTGCCGCACCACATTCCCACTATCTGCAAGCATTTGGGGGGCCTTACGAGAACAAAAGCTTCACGCAGAACCCATTGCACTGTCTTTACCGCGTATGACAACATTTATTCGACGTTTTCTTCTTTTCTTTTGCTTCTCTATGCCGACCCTTGTGGCACTGCCTTCATGGAGCGGTAAATTTGAACCACCAACTTTCTCAAATTTTTGGACTGTTTACATAGCTTCACTCAACTTTGATTTTCTTTGATACGCAATAAACGACGAGGACGCGAGTTTGGAATGTCGTGGCTATAATGATACGCAGGATCCTTGAATGGAGACGGGTGCTCAAATATTCCCAAAATAAGATTCGTAGATCTGGCGCACCTTATTGAACATTCATACCTCACATTCCACACATTACTCTTTTTTTCTACTTAAGTGTTTCAGAGACTTTTTATTTATTATCGACATATTTATTATCGACATATCGATAATTTATTATTGACATAATAATAAAATCACTGGTTGGCAGGCAACGTAGTCGCCGGAGATTGATGGAAGGGTACAGTAACGGCTGAAATGTGAGCAGATGTTTTGTTGCACCTGGTCTAGTGGGTTTGTGAAGCTCCGTGGTTCGTACTTACTTGTTTGTATACACACAGAACGATAAGGAATGATAGACAATCCAGAGTACTGCGAATTCAACTCTATCTTAGTTGTTAATGTTACCCTATGCTTGTGCCCAACTACATACGAGTTTTGTGCGTTTAGAAAACCTATTCGACAACATAGAGTACTATGCATGTACTCTACTATGGGAGAGCATTAAGCTGTCCTGATGAACCCAATAACATATCTTTTTGTGTTTGGAAAAAAAGTGGTTAACGATTTAAAGTGTTTAGATCAAATGTTCGATGATTCAGAGTGCAATGTGTTTTATTATGAGAGAGAATTAAGTTGTTTCTGCGAAAAGGAAGGAAAATGTGATGGGAGGGGGGGGGGTCAGAAAAAAAATTGAACAATTCAGAGTACTTGTATGGGAGATCATAAAGCCGTCCCGTGGGTTAAATGTCCTCTGGGAAATAATTGTGTGATTCGAAAAAGTGTTAACCGATTTCGAATACTTCGATTTCGAGGAGCCTGCGAGTAAAGAACTTCAGGCCTGTTTAGAAAAACATTGTCACAGATGTCAATAACATTTCAACAGAACATTTTTTTCTTAGACATATAATAACGATGATGACGAAGCAGACTTCATTTACATGAACATAAATGTGAGATGACGTGGAAAGAAAATCAGTGTTCAGAAAAAAAAATGGCAGCATATCCACGGAGTGAATGATGGATAGTGGGGCGAAGCATCCGTCCGTCCATTCGTTCTTGCTTCCGTCCATCCATGCGTGCGTCTGTGTGGCCGCCCGTGCGTCCATCCGCCCGTCCGTGCGTGCATCTCTTCGTGCGTCCGTACGTTCATCCGTGCGTCCGTCTCTGCTTTCGTTCATGCATCCGCTCCTGCGTCCATCCATGCGTCCATCCGTCCGTGCAGCCATCCGTGCGTCCGTCCATGCATATGCCTGTGTGTCCGTTCGTCCACCTATTCAACAATTCAAGTACTACCATGTCGCATGTTTTAATCATATATTCACCATATAGAAGCACCGCCATCCAGTGGACATTCCAAGGACTAAACGAGAGGTGGCACATGTACACTTTCTTATGGCTTGCGCTTCAGGTCCACTTCCCACCTTTAACCACCTCGAGTTCATGGTATATACTTGTAGTGCATGATCATCATCATCATTTCTCAATGACCGCGCCGCGCCTCTCGCGCAGCTGATGCTAGCTCGAGCTGCGCGAGGAAGAGAACAAGCTAGCGCACTTGGTGTGTCGGACGTGGAAAGCCACGCGGCTCCGCTTCAGGCGTGGAATAAAGTGGAGTAAAGAAATCTCTCACCGGCACCACATCGGAGGTAAAAATGTTATACTTGTTACAAACTACGGGGGACGAACGGGTGCCGCTATGAGGAGTTTTGTTCCTAAAACATTAAACGATTTAGATTACTAGGTACTCTATGGGAGAGCCTATAGCCACCCTCTAGGCCATGACTTTACTGACAAAAGCATTGATCGTAGTACGACTGCCACGCTCTTTTTGTAGCTGCTTGGTAACTGTGCGAAGCCACCGGAACTGTTCTGGGTAATAAGTCCACTCTATGCGTGATATTTCGCAATGCTTCACAAACGCTCATTAGTGTTTATAACGGCAGTTGGTGCTTTCAGGCGCGTAATTTGTTTAATGAAGCAAATAGCTTACTAAAGCTATTTTTTTCCACAAGCGATTATCGTTGAGAACTTCCGCGGTTCGCTTTTGTTTTCCGCTCACTAATATATTTTTCAAAGGAACACCAAATGTTAAACTCGAAATGTGGCGTTGATTCGACTACATGTTTTTAAATGTGAAGAATTTCTTAGCGAACTTCGGCGACTTTGAGCGTATCTATCTATCTATCTATCTATCTATCTATCTATCTATCTATCTATCTATCTATCTATCTATCTATCTATCTATCTATCTATCTATCTATCTATCTATCTATCTATCTATCTATCTATCTATCTATCTATCTATCTATCTAGCCGCCTACGACATTTCGCTCTCCTGGCCGTTTCGATAACGGTATCCATACGAAACTTGGTATGGCATAACATGACTGTATGAAGAACATATTCGATTAGTCGTAACATGAAAATCATGACATGTATGTCATGAATGTCATGATTTACGTTTATTGGTCCTGCAGCTTTTGAGGTGGTTTTGCTCACATGGCATAGTGCAAAGGTGGTATGGTATGACATGACTGCATGCCGAACACAAGCGACAGACCCTAACATGAAAATCATGACATGCGTGGCATGTAACAGCATGGATACATGCCACGCTCATGATGCGCTCGCGGCCGTTTCACTAGCGTCACATATACCAAATTTGGTATTACAGTGACGAAGGTATGTGACTGGTGCAAACACGATAATCATGAGATGTGTGTCATGTAACAACATGACTACATGAAATATTCATGATGTGCTGGCGGCCGTTTCGCTAGCTTCACTTATACCAAATTTTGTATTACGGGACCGGAATGGATCGCGAAGGTATGACAATGGTGGAAACATGATAAACATGAGATGCTTATCATGTAACAACATGACTACATGCGACGCTCATGAGGCGCTCGCAGCTGTTTCGCTAGCTTCACATGTACGAAGCTCGGTATCACGCGACGGGAACGGACGGCATAGGTAAATGACACACCCAAATCTGATAATCCCTACATGCGTGTCATGTGTGAGCATGACTACATGGCACAGTCAAGGCGCCAATACATTTCGGATATCGTCACCGGCACTGTGTCGGATCATCAAGTTTTAACTGTCCAGGGAACCGCACCCCATTCCCGAGGCTGTAGAGCATCTTCATTTTTCTCTATCGCCTTTAGAAGAACCCATGTGAGCGCTGGGCCTAAGCGTCGACCCAGCTCGCCTGTGCGAGTACGGGTGACTAGGCCTAACGGCGGGACCCCTTCCACAACAATATGGACGCTATAGCACTACGCCAAGTGCTGACGTGACTACTACCGGATGCGTTCAACCTGCATTCAGCCCCAACGACACCCATGTTAACACGGTATCTCTCGACCTCGACGAGCTCACTTCGGCAAGCGAAGATGAAGTTGCCGTGCACCATCCTACATCGTCTGCATCGCTGGGACCGGCGAGCGACGCCGACGCCAACTGAAAACTGGCGATTTCCCGTCGCCAGCGTCAACGCCAGAAAAAATTTGACAAAGCTCGAGCGGAATTGATGCAGCCGGCCGGTCCTGCAAGCATTCCGCCCAGACACGTCAACGCCGGGCGGCTGCGAGTAGTAGTAGTAAACAACTTTATTAAGGCAGCTGACGGTTTCCTAAGTGGCGAGGGCTGTCAGGCCATGCCTGGTCGCCACCTCGTCAGCGCGTTTGATGGCCCGGAGCTGGGTGTCCAGGCTTGTGGTCGTGAGGATTCTCTCCCAGGCCTCACTTGAAGGTGACTGTCCTAGGAGGTTTGGTGGGGGAGGGTCCTTGCTGCATCCCCAGATGATGTGATCCAAGGTTGCGGTCTGGGTCTTGCAAAGGGTGCACGTAGATGTGAATAAGGCAGGGTATATGTGCCTGTATATGTACGGGGAAGGGAATGAGTTCGTTTGAAGCCGCCGCCAAGTGATTTGTTGAGCTTTGTTTAGTTCCGGGTGCGGGGGTGGTCTGGTTTGCCTTGATAGCTTGTAGTACTGTGTGATGTCGTGAAAGGTGATGAGTGCTTCAGTTGCTTCGATATCGTGGTCCGAAGTCTGGCCCACCGCTCGGCATACGAGTCCTCGAGCTTGTCTGTGGGCGGCTTCGTTGCCCGGGTTTCCTGCGTGCGCTGGGACCCAGATGAGTTGGATTAAACGAGGATCGTCATCGTCGGTGCTGCTGGCAGTAGTGTCGCCTGAGGCGTTGCGTGCCGCTCGGGGCAGAGGACGGAGGATGCGCGCCGTGGTTGGGGAAACAGTGCCCCGGGCAAATCGGATGATAGCAGATTTGGAGTCACTGATAATTGTTTCAAAACCGGCCATTGCGGCGAGTGCTATGGCAGCTTCTTCGGCCTCGGTTGGGTCTTGTGTGCGTATGGAGCCGGCGCACCTCGTGGTAGGCTCTATATCGACTGGGGTACGTTTCGACGAGACGTTGATTGCAAAGGCTTGTTTGGGGGTTGGGTAGCTTGCCGCGTCGACGTGAGCCACTTTTGTGTTCGTACCATAGGTATTGTGAAGGTTTCTGGCGCGGGCTGATCGTCTACCGTCATGAATGCCGGCCAGCATGTTTTTCGGCAGCGGCTGCACAATGAAGCGCTGTCTGAGGAGAGGCGGTAGCGAGATCAAGTCTTGTCCGCTTGGTGACGAGGGAATTCCGATTCGTTGAAGTATCCATCTTCCGGTTTTACTACCACGCAATCGTTCAATTTGTGCAGTTCGGTGAGCCTCGATAAGTTCATCTATTGTATTGTGAATTCCAAGGCTGAGGAGGTGCATGGTCGATGTGGTGCGGGAGAGGCCCAAAGCGATCTTGTGGACTGTGCGAATAAGTCTGTCTACTTTTTCTTTTTCAGCCTGGAGGAGTCGTAGGTACGGTAAGGCATAAGTTATTCTTGTGGTTACGAAGGCGTTTAACAGCTGGAGAAGTTCCTTTTCTTTCATGCCGTGTTTCCGCGCGGAGATTCTTCCTAACAGACGGGCAGTCTGAGTGACGGTGACCGCAAGCCTCTCTAGTGCGACGGTATTGCCCCTGCCGGCTTGTACGTGAAGGCCGAGTACCCGCATGTGCTGCACTATCGGTATTTCGGATCCGGCCATTCTGAGAGTGATGGTTGGTAGTGGCGGGTGTTTAACCTTACGGTAGTCAGGAGGACGAAGAAGGAGGAGTTCAGATTTCTCCACTGAGCATTCGAGACCTGCACACGCGACGTATCCGGCCACTGTGTCCACAGCACGTTGCAGTGCCTCCTCGATCTGTCCGTCGGAGCCAGTAGTGGTCCATACCGTCACGTCGTCCGCGTATAGGGTGTGTCGGATATTGGGTATGCAGTCTAGTAACTGTGGGAGTTGGCTCATTACAAGGTTGAAGAGGAAAGGTGAAAGAACAGCTCCCTGTGGCGTGCCTTTGTTGGATAGGGCAAGTCTCTTCGTGGCGTTGCTGTCAATCAGGGAAAGTTCCACAGTACGGCCTTGGAGGAAAGAGCACACGTAGTTGTAAATGCGTTCCCCAGGGTTTGTTGAAGCCAAGTGCTGGGCTATCGCTTCATGTGTTACGTTATCGAACGCCTTGCGTAGGTCTATGCCTAGCATTGCTCGCGTGCCCGCGCGTACGGGGTCTTTCAACAAATCGTGGTAGATTTGTACGAGGGCGTCTTGAGTAGATAAGTGGGCGCGAAAACCGAGCATGGTTGGGGGGAAAAGGTCTTGCTCTTCTGCAAGTGTTTCTAGCCGAGCCAAGACCACGTGCTCAAATAGTTTGCCAAGGCATGAAGTTAACGAGATGGGGCGAAGATTTGATAAGTCTGCCTTTTTTCCGGGCTTTGGTATAAACACTATTTTCGCGTGCTTCCATTCTTCTGGTATATTTCCGGCATGCCAGCAGTCATTGAAATATTCAGTAAGGGCAGTTACTGACCTTGCGTCTAGGTTGCGGATTGTTTTGTTCGAGACGCCGTCTGGACCTGGTGCCGAAGTTGTGCGAAGCTTTAGAATGGCTGCATACACTTCGGCTTCTGTGATGTCGGCATCAAGAGTTGGATTTGGTTTACCTTCATAGGGTGGTAGCGGTGTCGCTGGTTGATGGGCTTGGTTGATGTATTTGTCCGCCAGTTCAATTAGTAGATCTTCGTCTGATCCGGGGTGTTGGTGGACAAGTCGCTTAAGTCTGTGCCGTGCGGCTGTTTTCGAGTCGTCGGGATCCAGTAAGTGGCGTAACAGGTGCCACGTCTTCTTGTTGCCTAGCTGTCCGTTGAGTCCGCTGCACAGCTGGCCCCATTGTTGGCGGGCGAGGTAGGTACTGTGTCGCTCAATTTCTTCAGAGAGGGCCTGTATGCGGCGACGCAATTTCTTATTGTAGCGCTGCTTCTGCCATCTGCGCAGCAGGCTGGCGTGTGCGTCCCACATGTGGAGAAGACGAGAGTCTGTGGCAGGCGTTTCCTCTGCTGCTTTACTTTCGCGCGTTGTGCGTCGCACGTGGTCGTTTAGGGAGGCTGTCCATTCCTTGAGGTTTGTTATGCGTTCTGGGGCTTCACTTTCACGGATGTCTCTAAATTTTGGCCACTCCGTGATTTGAGCGAGGGCGTTGTGTACTCTCTTGCCAGCGGACGTCTGTACCTGGATGGCAATGATGTAGTGGTCACTACCAGCGAGTTGACAGGTGTTCTCCCATCTGGCCTGCGCAATATTCTTGCAGTATGTGAGATCGGGTGACGTGTCCCTACACACGCTGTTTCCTATGCGGGTTGGTGACTGCTGCAGGTCATTTAGTAGAGTGAGCCGGAGGTCCTGACCGAGTTGCCATAGCTTCTTGCCTCGTTTGTTCGCCTGCAGGTAGCCCCAGTCAGGGTGCCTGGCGTTGAAATCGCCCAGTATAAGCAGTTGTGCGCCTCGAGAAAGCGATGTGGTTTTCTGGAAGAGCAGGTTGAAGTCGTCGGCGCGTGCCCGGGGTGCGCAATATACGTTGAGGATGAAGACTGATTGGTGCGAGCGTTTTCGCGGAAGAATTTCAACGACCGTGTGTGGAATGTCCGAGAATTCTAAGTCGTGTTGTTTCGCCGTGAGGCTCTTGTGGACGAGCGTGCCTGTACTTGGGGCTTCTTGGTTGTGCGAGTCGGTGAATTGTTGGAAAGCGATGTATCCAGGGAGTGAGACAGAAGCCATTGTTTCTTGTAGTGCGATGACGTCTGGAGGCGTTTGGCAATTGGGCAGTTGTGTTTCTTGTACGAGTAGCTGCAGGTGGGCTTTCTTTTTACGAAAGCCCCTGCAGTTCCACTGCCATATAGTCAAGTGGGTGCTGGCCATGATGCAGCAGCTGGAGCATTACTTGAGGCCGTCGTGGGTTCGCTGTGCTGGGTGGAAGAGTGAGAGGTCACTCGGTTGCGTGTGATAGCTGGTGCTCTGGCCATGCTTTGCTTGATTACTGCAAAACTGGTGTCTGTGGCAGTTCTGAGTGCTTCTAATCCGGCTACGGTGTTGTTTACGGTGGCTTCCATGTTTGAGAACCGTGTCTCTATGTTCGTTAGGCGTGAGTCTACGGTTGCGAAGGCTTCTGTTACGGCGGCACGAACGGCGTTGACGACCGTGGTTTGGACTGTCGTGCGGAGGGCTTCAGCAACGGATGCGTTGACCATTTCAATAATTCGCGCCGTCATGTCCTCTTCGGATTGCAGCGTTTCCGTGGAAGTCGTTGCTTTGCGTTTGGCTGCTGCGGGTGGTTGGGGCTGTTGAGTTGAATTATGCACGGACTGGCTGGCCTTTGCCAGTTTACTTTCTAGGGAGCGGTTCTGCGCAAGGAGCACTTCGATCTGAGCTTGTTGCGTCGCCATTTGGGATTTTAACGCATTGATTGTTTGCGTAAGTTCCTTGACGAGCGGGTCATGCGTTGAGGCGCACGGTTTCGATGGCTGCGGGGGAGATGATGGCAGCGGAGACGCTGCGCTTGGCGCCCATGCTACACTAGGGTTGCTTGGTGGTGCTTTGGATATATCAGCATGTGGGATGCGACTTGATGATCGGGTTCTTGATTTGGACCTAGAGTGGGAGGCTGCTTGACCCTGGCGAGATCGTGACTTCGATCGGCTGTCGCGTTTCGTCGGCGTTTGTGATGTCCCGAAACTGGGGTAGTTACGCTCGTCCAAGGCAGGCGGGCTATCGTCATTTGAGGTTTGCTGCGTCGCTGGTGACTCGGTTTGTAGCGTCTTTCCTGCTTGTGCTGCGTTAAGTGGTTCAGACTTTTTGGCGAAGCGGTACTCGCATCTTGAGCTGTTCGTCATGTGTCCTCCTTGACAGACGATACAGCGTGCTTGGCATGTTGGTGGCGTTCCTTGCGGCGGTGGCTCGTGGTCTTCTCCGCAACGCGGGCAGCGTCGGCGCCTAGGTTGAGGGCACACATCGGAGCGGTGCCCGGTCTTCCGGCAGTTGAAGCATGCGTCTACTTTGGGATGGAAAGGGTATACTCGAATGAGACCTCCACGGTGTAGAAGCCATCTAGGTAGGTGGTCCCCGAGCAGCGTTATAAGTAAATTCTTCGTTTTTCCCATGCGTCGGCCACCTACTATTTGGTAGTCAGGGTTGCTGTCTTGAAGGTCCTTCAGCGTCTCATCATCGGTGGGGAACGTGTGGGCGTAGAAAGAAATGCCTCGTATCGCGTCGTCTGGTGGCGGGGCGTACATGTGTAGCTCAATCTGCCGGTCTTCTCCGAGGAGGATTGATGTGATGCGTTGGTACGCGATTGCTCGGTCGGTGGTTGCCACACTAACGGTGAAAGTGTTATTCCTTGGGTGTATGCGTAGTTGATCACGCTTGGCTGGGTCCAGGTCACACAGAGATGCCGCTTTAAGCAGTGCTCTCTGCAAGTCTCCGGGTGATGTGCGCGTGAGGTCAATGGGTGTCTTGGGGCGTCCCACGATGTGGTACGTGTGCGACGGCAGTCTTGGCAAGGGATGGCGTTTCAGTTCCGGCGGCGGCCGGGGGGTTGGTGGAGTTTTGGGGGCTTTGCTTACTTGCGCGTCGTTCATTTGGGCTTGTTGCTTAAGTGCCTGGTGACGTTTCGCCTGGGCTCGGAAACCTTGAGGTGGTGTCCAGGAATCGTCTGACCATTCTTCGAGAGAGATTTCGACGCCGTCGACCTCGATTTCCATGTCGGCTAGTGTCCCAGCGGCCGCGACAGCGGCGTTCGGTGTAGCGTCGCTAGGCTTAGGCGTCCAGTGGCGGATCTTGCCGGCGTGGCGTGAAAAGATGAAAAGCTTACTTGAAAATTGTGACCAATATCTGTCGGAAAGTTGTATCCTCGGGACCGGTATGATTTGCAGAAACCATTCGTACAAGAAATCTTGAGCTATGGCACGTCTTCCTACTGAAACATCGGAAAACTCCGGAGCTCGGTGCAGACGCGTCCGATCGCGTCGATTCTGAGAATCTCTCCCCACGCGCGGGAGTTATCTATGCATCGCACCGACTAACGGATGCTCCTTGAATACTCGGGCGGCTGCGAGCGCTCCTGCTGCGCAGGCAGACGCGGCCGGCGTCGCACCGGCGCGAACACCACCACCTGTAACGGAGCCGCGCCAGCTACGACGGAAGCTGCCGCCGCTTCCACACACGGACATAAAGATCATCATGCGCCCGAAAAAGGGCCTGGCCATTCGGAACTTCACTACGCATCAAATCTCTCGAGCCGTAGCACTGGCGGGCAATTCTCGACAACATTGTACTGGTGATCATTTGATTATACGTACTCGCCCCGGGTCGAACATCATCATTACCAGCACGCCACATGTTGAGACGGCCGAAATTCTTCGTCGGATCACCACCCTCACGCTTGAGAGGAAGACCTACGAATTCAATACCTATGTGGCGGCCCCTGAGGGCACCTTGCGGGGAGTTATTCATGGGATAGACCCTGGCACAACTCCGGAAGAACTCACCGCCAACCTCCGCGTGCGCTCGCAGGGAGTGACAGTGCACAGTGCACGAATGATTGGTGCTACCAAATCTGCCGTGATCACTTTTAAAGGCCCCCTTCTGCCCCGATATGCACTGTATTACGGTGGGGAGGTGGCCTGCCATACGTACAAGCCGACGCGACAAGCCTGCCAAGTCTGCTTACAACCGGGGCACCGCTCAGACGTATGCCCCACGCGCAACACTCCCGTGTGTCGGCAGTGTGGTATCCTCAACCCCGTTGACGGTCACCCCTGGGCTCCCAAATGTCACTTGTGTGGAGATTCCCACTTACGGGCGCCAAAGAGTGCTCTCAGAGACTGAAGGCCCCGCGCCCACGGCCACCTCCTCAACCAGCAGCACCAGCCAGGGGCCGCAACCCCCATCATAACCCACCCAGTCCCAAACGCAGGTGGTTCAGCAAGGAAAACGAGACCTCATGCAGCCACTCCCGCTCACGCTTGAGGTCACAGTCCTTCTCGCCCCTCCCTTCTGTGGAACCTGGCCAACAGGAGCAGCCAAAGCAGCGACAGCATCCGAAGAACCAGATGACCAAGGGGCAGCAGCAGCAGCAACCCACCTGTCAACAGTCCCAGCACGCCTCCAGCGAACATAATGAGAAGCCCAATCCCACTCCATCAGCCGGTGCCGACAATAAGGTGAGCTGGTCAGCAAATGTAGATCCTTCCATCGCTCCACTCAATACCCTGTCCACCGCATACGAACACCTTCTCGCGGAAAACATAAAAGTCAAACAGGAGCTGGCGGCCGTCAGGGCACGTCCAGCCAAGGACATTTCTCAACTTCGTGCCCTAATGGCGCGTCTTGGATCGCCGCCCAACTCCCTCGAAAAAAAAAAACCCAACCTCCCCCAAGAGACAGAAAACCCCTAAAACGGCGCTATCAATTCCTGCTGCGTCGGGCACCACAGTCACACGCGAAGAGTTACGCGAAATGCTCTCAACGCTCGCGCAGCAGCTATCGCAACAATTCAGTGCCGTATTCACGCAGTTCGGAGAACGCCTCGACTCTCTCGAGACACGCTTCGAGGCGCAAATTGCTGAAACAGGCGAAAACATACGCAGGAAGAGGGCCACTCGTAGCTCGCACGCCATGACAGATCAAGGTTACCATAGACTAGGATTGGAATCACATGCATCCGAAATCCTCGCTACCCCCGCATTGACAACCAGCCCCCTCACCCTGACTCCTTCATCGGCGTCGCAAGCCGAGATTCCGATACCCACGCCTTTCCACTCAACGAATTAACCATGGGCAGCTAAGCCCCACTCATTGGCGAACATTTAGAAGTCTGGCAATGGAACTGCCGCGGCTTCCGAAGAAAGCGGAGCCTCCTCCAACAGTACATTACACACACCTTGCTCGGCCAGATGTCATAGCGCTTCAGGAACCCGGAACGCCACCCATATTTTCATGTTATGAGTCCTATAATAGTCAAACAAAGGGCAAAGCGGCCATCCTGATTGACAAAGCGCTAACCGCAGTTGGCTTAGACAATATCCCAGACACCAACATAGAACATGTGATTGTGGAGCTAGTTCTCAGGCAAAAAAAGAAAGGAGAAAAGCGAAGTATCATCATTGTCAACGTATATAGCGTCCCAAAGCAAAAAACCACTGATTTCCATGCCCTCGTCCAAGGTGCCTGCCGATTAGCCCAGGGAAAAGAACTCTTACTGCTCGGCGACTTCAACGCTCTCAACGAACGCTGGGGTTACAACCGTTCGGATGTCAAAGGCAAACAGCTTGCGGCTGCCACTGAAAAATTTCAGCTTGAACTTCTTACGAATCCCGCGTTCCCTACCCGGATCAGCAACAGTGTGTCCAGGAACACTTGCCGCGATCTCACCTTCGCCCGTGGCCGTGCAAACTATAACTGGGACAACCTGCAGGAATCCTTGGGCAACGACCACTTCATTCTCCGCACAAAAGTTACAGAGAGCGCAGCGCGTCGGTCTATTGGAGAAGCACGCATCACAAACTGGGGCGCCTTTCGTCGTGAGAGCGAATATTCACTCGACAACCTCACAAGCCTCACCAACCGGTGCACCCAACTTAAACAAAGTCGAGAGCGTTGGACCACCACCATTAACAGAACACCTGCAATGCCGTAAGTGGACGGCCATCTGCTACATCTGTGGGAACCCCGAAGGAGCCTCATTCGCAGATGGAGGACGCAAAAACATAACCGACGCCTCAAGCTAAGAATCGCCACACTCACCACTCAGGCAGAGCAGTACGCTACAGAACTGGCGCGACTCAGTTAGGCCCAGTTTAGCGACTCTCTTCGAGGCTCATTGTGCACGGCCCGCACGTGGCACATTTCGCGCGCTTTGATGGACCCCACTGGAACAAAAAATGAGACGAATAAGTCAGTCATGCGCCTCACACCCTTTAAGGGTACTGACGATGAGCTGCTGGATCAAGTCCGGCGAAAATGCTTTGGCAATTTCTACCCACCCGCATCTCAGGCTGCGTATCGTGGACGTGCCAATGGTACTCTCGACCGACCAATAACGGTGGACGAAGTTTACGCAGCCATTCGCAGCAGCAACCGCAACACAGCTGCTGGGGCAGACGGAATCACGTACTCCCTTATCAGGAACCTCAACGACAGCGCCGTACAAGAAATCACGGCATTTTTCAATGATCATTGGCAACGTGGCACGCTTCCTCCTGAATGGAAACACGCGGAGGTCATAATGATACCGAAGCCGGGCAAAAAACTTCAGATCGAAAACCTCCGACCAATATCCCTCACTTCCTGCCTTGGTAAACTCTTCGAGCGCGTCATCACTAATCCCGTGCAAGATTACCTCGAGGACAATGACCTTTTCCCGCACTCAACGTACGGGTTCCGGGCACATCTTTCAACGCAGGATGTGCTGCTACAATTAAAAGAAGTCATTGATAACGCCCCCCAGCAAGGAGAAAACATTATCTTGACTTTAGACATTAAGGGCGCATTTGATAACGTTAGCCACCAGGCCATACTTGAGGGCCTCGAGGCCCTTCATTGTGGGCAGCGCGTCTACAGTTATGTTCACGCCTTCTTGTCGGACCGCACTGCCACAGTCGGTCTCGGCTCCATCCGATCACATGTTATCAGGGTTCCGAACAAGGGCACCCCGCAGGGTTCAGTGATTTCCCCGCTACTCTTTAATGTAGCTATGGTTGGCCTGGCACATGAACTCCACCGCATCGATGGCATCCATCACGCAATGTATGTGGACGATATCACCGTCTGGGCCACGCGGGGGTCTCTTGGAGAAAAAGAATATAACCTGCAGCAGGCAGCCACTTGCGTCGAACAATACGCGCAGGCACGAGGCCTGGCCTGTGAAACAGAAAAATCTGAGCTTCTACGAATTTATCGACGCAAGCTCCCACCATCGACGCAGAACAACCAAGGCTCCCGCCTCCAGGTCGTCCTTGCTGGCAAACAAATCCCAGAGAAATCCACAATTCGAATATTAGGCATGTGGGTACGGTCGAACCGCGATGTGAATCAAACACTTTCCATTCTCCGCACCACTACACTGCAAGTGGCCCGAATGATATCTCGGGTAGCCACTCGTCTCCATGGCATGCGCGAGGAGGACACCCTGAAACTCATACGTAGCCTCGTGGTCAGTAGGGTGACATACAGTTTGCCCTACCAACGCCTCACCAAGAGCGAACAGGGCCAAGTAGACGCAATGCTCCGCAAGGCCTACAAAGCGGCACTCAAGCTACCACCGGGCACTCCTTCTAGCAAGCTCCTCGCATTGGGCCTACACAACACCTTTGAAGAACTTTGTGAAGCGCAACTCGCCACGCAACTGCAATGGCTCACGCAAACACCTGCAGGCCGTGACCTGCTCCTACGCCTTGGCTACATCAGCCAGTTTCACGACGCAGCTCGTCGCAAGCCCATTCCGGACCAACTTCGTGCCACTTATAAGGTCGCTCCCATCCCCCGCAATATGGATCCCCGACTACATCAGGGCCGGAGGGAAGCCAGAGTGGAAGCCCTCGAGCGAACTTATGCACACAAGAGCACTACGTACTATGTTGACGCCGCCAACTACGACCATGCAAACTATAAGGCTGTAGCCACAGTCGTGGACCACACACTCACATAACGTACCAGCGCTTCCGTTCGGTGCCGCAACATCACCGATGCTGAATAAACTGCCATCGCGCTCGCTCTCGCCCTCGGCTACAGACAACGAAGGTCGGTGACAGTTCTCACGGACTCTCAAGCAGCTTGCCGCAACTACCTACAGGGGCGCATCAGCCAACCCGCTCTCAACGTCATCATGAGCGTTACAGACACTGGCGAGCATTCCATTACACATCCACTCAGAATTTGGCATCGGATTATATGGACTCCGGGCCACATGGGACTGGAGGGGAATCAGGCAGCGGATAGGGTAGCTCGAGGGTATGCGAGCCGACCACCTTCCAACTCCGCCCCTGAGGAACTCGTTCCGGTCCCTTGCGACTATTCGGCCATCCTAAACCATTACAGAGGACTTAGGAAAGCTTACTCGCTACCACACCGAACACTAAAGAGGAATCGGTCAGCTGGAGGCAAATTCAAACCGGCACGTTTCCAAATTCGCACATCCTGAGTAAAATGCACCCCTCGGCATACTCTCCTCTCTGCCCATGGTGTTCAGCTAAAGCCACTCTGTACCACGTCACGTGAGAGTGTCAGGCCATTAGAGCCTTACAACCAGTACAAAATCCAACAGCGGAGCGATGGGAGGAGCTGCTGGCCAGCGAGAACCTGGAAGGTCAGTGTAGTCTGATCAACCGGGCCCGCCGAGCGGCTGCTGCAAGCAAAGCCCTGGACTAAGCCCCCCCCCCCCCCCCCCGCAAGCCACGCATCTCCGACTACTCGGAGCTTCTCCGCAGAAAACTTCATGTAAATAAATAAATAAATACGTTTTCACCGCCAATACATTTCGACGTGACGTGGTGCGCGTGCTCACCGGCGTTTTATTCGTCGCGTCACGCCGGCGTTGCCACGCCAGGCTTTCGCCGCGCTGCGTTGCTTCGACGCATGTGCGCTTCAGCGCGTCCAGCGTCCTTCCGTCACGAAAAGAGGGAGACGCTGTATTGTTTGGGTAACGCACTGGCGCGAAATGCAGCATGTCATATTTCGCGCCGGTTGCCGTCGGGCCGCGCCGACGGACGCTGGTCGCAGCTGGTGTCAGGCTATAGAGTGCTCGCGTTTTGCTAACGTAGTGTCGCTGTGCCCAGCGTGCGCGCGCATCAACGCTATATTGCGCCCTTCATGATGCGCTCGCGGCCATTTTGCTAGCTTCACATATACCAAATTTGTTGTTTCGTGACGTCAAAGGATTACGAAATATACGACTGGTGAAAACATGATAGTCCTGACACGCGAGTCACGTAAGAACATGACAGCATACCACGTTCATAGCGTGCTAGTGGCCATTTTCCTAGCTCTACCTATACTAAATTTGGTATCACGTGACGTGAATAGAAGACGAAGGGAAACGACACATCCAAACATGATTATCATGACACGGAAGTCACGTACGGCCACATTTACTTCCACCTCGTAACGTTGTGCTGATTTCAAAGTGACGTATCAACATTCCTGATTCGTGCTTCGCATATCATCTATTCCCACTGTACGTGGGATCTGCGAATTTCTTTTATCGAAGTATGAAAGGCGTCCGCTGCGTAGAAGTTAATCTATTTCGAGCTCAAAGAACGTGCAAAGGCTCAACGGCGCGTTGCCGTCCATGAGACGGCAACAGCGTTTTGATGTGTTCAGCGAGCTCCTAGGCCATGCCTCAGGCGCTGAGTGACGATGAGTGAGGAGCGATGACGTCGACAATTTTAGTGTTGTCATCGTGGTTTCTACATGTGGTACCGTCTGGTGGCGACGCCTAGGTGCCCGGCAACGGTTTCACTTACACTGCTTGGCTTGAGTCGCGCAGCGCGTTGGTGTGAATCCAGCGTTTTCTTTGTGCTGCTTCGGGTGATTTGTCGTGGAGTCATGAGCGCGAGTGTGATAACTTGAAGCTAAGGTCATCGCAAACAAGTAACACGCAGTGTTAATGTGTCTTGCCAGCCAGCGTGGCCCAAGCGTGCGTCTCCAGTTCTTTCACTACTGCTCGGTCTAGTATCGATTCCAGAATCACTGATCAGAAGAGGATTGAACCGAAAATGATTCGCCACGCCGCAAATAGCCGCGATTCAACATTTCTCATTGTTTTCATCGTCGCTTGTGGACGCTGATCATGGTTGCGATGACAAAAGGGGTCGCGATGACATGCCCATGCGCGCGCGCGCCCTGCAGACGAATTGTGAACATGTAGAAACGCACGTCACCATTTCGTGTGGCCACGTGATCAGATAGGGCGGGACCGTGAGAGGTGACCACTTGGCAGCACTGGCATCACCAAAACTGGTGGGCTTTGCACCAGTTTTGATTTGGGTTCAATGCTGGTCATACTATTTGATATTACATATATTATTCCGCCCCTTTGTTGCAATATTAGCAACGAATCCTTACTAGGGGATTGATTTAACTACGCTTTGACGCAAAAAGCGTGACATGCGTCAAGTTGATGTCACTGCTCCAATAACTGCATAGTGTAGAATAGCTATCTTCAAGCATACTTTCTTCGAAAAACCCGGCACCTGTGTTGTAACGTGTTTTAGCGCGTGAGATTACATGGAGTCTTACGCTGCCATAGTAAAATGCCGAGGCACTGCAAAAGTAAAGCAAAATATTTCAATTTCTTTTGCCCCATTTATGGTAGAGCCAATGGCAGAAGGAAAGCAGGGCAGCGTTGTTACTGCAACAAGGTTCTGTGCCATAAAAACCATGTTAAAAGTAATTTTCTCGTACAGTAGGCGAAGATTTAAAGGATGACAGTACGACTGCCGCAACTACCACAGCCCTGTAACTACGCCCTGAAGGTAGGGCACTATTGTTATGATGATACGCAAGATTTACAATTAGCGACTGGCCCTTAGGTACATGAAAATTAAGATTTATAGGTCTCTCGCATTTCACACATAACTCTTTTTTTTCTGGTTTCATGTTTCGGAGCCTTTCGTGCGTTTTATTTACCAGCGTACTATTATAATCGCTGGTTGGCAGTCAGCGCATTAGCTGGAGAATGATGGAACGGTACAGTGGTAGCTGAAATATGAGCACTTGTTTTGTTGCGTGTGTTCTCGAAGGTAGTTCCACCGAAGTGGTCGAGGGGTAGAATGCTTGCTTCTCGTAGGTTTGTTAAGTTCTGTGGTTCGCACTTGCTCGTTTGCATACGCACAGCAGGATAAGAAATGGTAGACAGTGCAGAGTACTGTCAGCTCAACTCTAGGTGAGTTGTTTATTTTACTTTATGCTTGCGCCAGACAGCATACGTGGTCTCTGTGGTTGGTGTGCGATCGAAAGAAAAGAAGAAATAAAAGACATAGGAGGCATATGATTAGGTAAGCATTCTATTTAATCGCTGCTGATTCGTCTAAACTGCCATCGTATTTCGCTTCTACTTCAGCCGTTGCATGAGTAGAGCAATCATGTGGGTTCTCTATTCTGACATGAACCTCGCGTCAATGGTAAAGTTCGGCTCCATGACCAATGCGGCTCGCGCTATGCTCCTACGGCTCAGTGCTCTCCCATAGTTGAGTACGAAGTGCTCGAAATCGTCAAACATTTTTAAACGTGAAGCATTTCTTAGCGAACTTCGGCGACTTTGAGCGTATCTATCTATCTATCTATCTATCTATCTATCTATCTATCTATCTATCTATCTATCTATCTATCTATCTATCTATCTATCTATCTATCTATCTATCTATCTATCTATCTATTTATCTATCTGTCTGTCTGTCTGTCTGTCTGTCTGTCCGCCTACGACTTTTAGCTCTCCTGGCCGTTTCAATAATGGTATCAATACCAAACGTGGTATGGCATTACATGACTCTGTGGAGAACATATTTGACCAGTCATAACATGAATATCGTGATATGTATGTCATGAATGGCATGATTTACATTTCATGGTCATGCAGCTCTTCCGGTGGTCTCCTTCACATGGAGTGTTGCAGAACTGGTATGGTATGGCATGATTGCATGGTAAACACAAGCGATAGTCTCTAACACGAAAATCATGACATGTGTGTCATGTAACAACATGACTACATGCCAGGCTCATGATGCGCTCGCGGCGGTTTTTCTAGCGTCACATATACAAAATTGGGTATTACGGTACGTGTTTGGATGCCGAAGGCATGCGACTAGTGCTAGCATGAAAAACATGAGATGAGAGTTATGTAACAACATGACTACATGCTAAACTCATGACGCGCTCGCGGCCGTTACGCTAGCTTCACATATGATAAATTTGGTATCATGGGACACCAATGGATGACGAAGGTATGTGACTGGTGCAAACGTGATTATCATGAGATGCATGTCATGTGAGAACATGACTACATGCCACAGTCAAGGCGCCAATACATTTCGGCGTGACACGGTGTGCGTGCTCGCCGGCGTTGCCACGCCAAGGCTGCTCCTGCCATATACTCGCCGGCGCGCGCCACGCTGCGTTGCTTTGATGCATGCGCACTTCAGCGCATCTGGCGTCTCTCCGTCACGAAAAGCCGGAGATGCAGTGTTGTCAGCGTAATGCATCGGCGTGAAATGCAGGATGTCGCATTATACTAGTATATACTAGTATATACTATATACTAGTATAACCAGTATACTGTAGTTCACTGTATTCGTGGCACTGCAGCCCAACGCTCGCTAAACCTTTCTAAAACCAAGGAGGTTACGCCCAGCGAGTATAACGTAGCAACCCTTTCTTTTCAGTTAGTGCTCAATGTACATGCCAATGGCTGCTAATGCAGAATGATAGACAGGAGAATTCGGCTTTTAGTTAACGCACAGGCTACGAATTTTTTATTGTTCAACAGCGCACCGGAGAAATCTCCCACCGGCAACACCTTGCAGGTCAAAACGTAAGACTGGTTACACACTACGACTACGACTACGACTACGAGAAACGAACGGGTGCCGCTATAAGGAGCTTCGCCCGTAAGATAACTAAACAAGCCTCCCACGTTGTACACAATAAGGAGATAAATATCACCAGTTATAATAACCACTCACTGTTCACATAAAAAGAAGCAGGAAAAGTCAAGGACCGCAGTTCAACGTGGGTATTAGCCGGAGAAACAAGGGGCGTCCCAGATGCGACGCTTCGCAGCGTTGAGTCGGACTCGATGCTCTAGCTGGAAGTCAAACGATGGGTCGCGAATGGTTGTCGTAGGGGTGCCTCGCGGCGACTCACGTTCAGGTGAACTCTGGGTCGGCCCGTAGACTTCTTTTGACAATTCAGAGCCACAGGCCCCGAGGCACCAGGCTTCAACAGAAGCCGGGAGTTTCTTCTCCACGTCACTGCTTCTTTCGCTGAACTCAGCTTCTCGCTAATGCACTGCTCCTTCACTCCCTTTTTTTCATTTTTAAAATGCTCGCACCACGAGGTCTTATCGCGTTTCTCATCTCCTCCTTTTCTTTTTGGTGTAGGTGTTACAGTAGCTTCAAAGCATGGCCGTCTCTGTCATTTTCACTTAACGCAGAGTCTGCACCCGTGCCACACGACAACCATCTGGCATAACTGCACCATTGAATGTAACCTTAGGAGTACGACGAATGACTACAGGGCCCACATTATTTTCCAATTTGGACACCTATACGTTTGCACAGTGGCGTTAAACAGCTGACGGTGGATGACAACCAAATGAACAAAAACAAAGTGCAGGCCACACGGGAGCGGAGCATAAAGAAGTAGGCCTAAACTGCCGTCCACAGTGCCACCTACTTCGAGATAAAAAGTGATGACCGTATTCAGGGCCGTTCATGGTGATGGCGCAAAAGGCTGATGCCTGCGATCTTTAAGACCAGAGAGGTAAGGCTGCGTTACAATAGCCCCGACGCCATCGGTGTTATAGCCAGGGATATTCTCTCGCAGCCAGGTGTGTCACGTGGGAGCTTCACGACAATAAACAGTGGCCGTTACATGCGTCCGCCAGAAAATCGCCCACATTTTGGGCATACGAGCGATGAGGTGCTTGTCATAGGCCGTAAAGTGTGGTGATAGTTCTTCCCTCGTTTTCCTCCTTGTCTTTCTGCTACGTCTCCTCCTCATCAAAGTGCAAGTGTTACGTACAAGCGATATAAAGCATATATAGATGGGGCGGCAGACAAGAAGAGACCGACTAATGATGAAATTAATTCTGGGACATGTATGTTACTGCCAGTGCCTTCCGCCAACGGATATCAAGCCCATTATACACTCAGTTTACGTGCAGCTAAATATTTGCTAGCGTTCGGCACCTCCATCTGTGTTTCCTTCCCTGGTCGTGTGCAACAACTATGCTCATTTTTACGATCTTTCCATTGCGGGGTACGTAGTCATATTGCGGTGTCATAACGAGCGTTAACTATGCCGTTAACTAGCCACGAACTTGAAAAAGTTATCCTGCAAAGTGAGAAATCAGGTAAAGGATATGTAGTGTGCGGTGGTGCTTAACACTAAGTGGCAGTAAGGAATATAGTCATGACATGCAGTTATGACAGCAAAAGTGTACTCATGGCAACTGTACTTTCAAGGTAAGTGAGGCGCATTGCGTCGCAATTCCACGCTGCGGTATGAGTAGATGGTCCATTATATTTATAACCACGGAGATCATGGTATTTGATCATAGAATAATGACATTAGTTTGGTACCATGAGCATAAGTTTGTGTAAAAATCCTTTGTTATCTCGCACCACAAAGTGGCCGCCGCCTGTATCTTCTGTTGTACCCATATATTTATCTCAAAACCAAAAAAAAAGCCTAATAAAGTTTAAGTGATCACTTGCTTTTCGATGTGAATGTTTATGATAACGGTGTCTGAAAACTTCTTTTTCCGACCTCAATCTCCCAAGAGCAGCTTCAGTTGTGGGGGAGGGAAAGATACCCACTTTCATGAAGGCTGAATATGCGCGTCTGGTCATGTGATCAGAGCCATCAAGATGAGGTAGCAGATAAGATAAGGGTCAGCAGCCAAGCACTGTAACCACTCTACAACCACGAAGTCCGGCTTTCTTCTTTCCTTTCTATAGCTGCCGGCGTCGACCTCAATGTAAGTTGAACCCTATTACTAAGCTTATGTATTTCTGCCCAGTGGGTAGGTACCGGTAATAATAATATCTGGGATTTCCCGTGCCGAAACAATGATATCATTATGAGGCTCACCGTAAGAGCGAGTTCCAGAAATTTTGATCGCCGTAAGGGAGAGCTCCGGAAATTTTGACCACGTAAGGTTCAATGGCGAGTGTGGCTTGGTGTTAGGATAGTTGGTTCATACCATCAGCAGACACGTTTAAACTGCGCGAAAAAAACAACAACTACGAAGTGCAGTTTCTTTAACCTGCCCCGACATCGCACAGTGCACGAGCGTGTAGCATTTCGCCTCTATTGAAATGCAATCGCCACGGCCGTGATGCAACCCACGACGTTTAGTTCGGTGAGTAGGTGCAGCTGTTGTATACCTTCCTCATGATGGAGAGTGGCAATCGACCGGTCATCATTTGAGAATGCTTGCCCAATTCGCTCCACCCCATTCTCATTCTTCTAGTCGCTGCACTCTTGTGGTTGCAATGTGCGGTGCCCATTGACCTGCGTAAAACGTATTGCTTTGTCCTCTTCTAAGACTGCTGAACATTACCTTAGTTTTATAGACTACACATCAATCTTAAGAGTTACCGCTCTGCTTCGCCTGTCAAACTTGTTAATCAGGCTTTCATGTCGTCCCATAAGTTACTCATCAAGTCGATGCCATCAGGCATTTGAAGGTTGCTGAAGTGTTATAACGTTACTTATTCGTCCACAGATCACGTTACATGAAATAAAGCGGTCACGTCAAGAGGAAGGTAAAGATATTTCTAATGCAAGGAGGTATGTTTCCTGTTGCTTCGAATTTCGTCAAAATTGAACAAGTAAAATGCATGCTGCAGAAAGTAATGTGGTGACAAGCATAAAAAGTGCAATAAATATAACGCAAAAAATGAAGCAAAACTACCAAGAACACCATGGTGCGTTCACAGCGGAGTAATGACTGTCAGATATATTTTTTCTCGATGCATAGAGTCTGCCATATACGCCATAGTGCTCTTCAACTTTAGCCGTGAATGCAACACAAAAAAATATAAGGCAGCTTTGTTGATTTCTGACAAAGCGAAAATGATCAGGCATGTAGGTCACAAGAAAGCGTTGACAATATAGAGCGTATTATATATTGCGTGTCTACATGCGTGTGTCTTTGTGTGTGCGAGAGATATATATAGAGAGAAGCCCTAGCAAGGGTAGAACAACTCTTAAAACTCAAGCTGCTCATCAACGATGTGTGTGCATGAAACACTCCATAAAAGGAAAGCCTGCAAGAGAAATTACTGAGCGCAAAAGCAGGCAGACAAAACAATCGCCGTCACAACAGGCGACGAGGGATTCACCGGACGTATTGCTCTTATCAGCTGCGCCCATGCGGTCTTATGTTTGAACGATGAAACGCTGAACAGACCTGTCGTGAGCGAGATGTTGGGAAAATGGTGCTCCCACTCAACTCTTCCCGGAACGTCCACAATAACTCGAGATCGACAAGGAGCAGCCGCGTATAGAGGGAAAGGTGGCAGTGGCGTGGACATGGGCATGTCATTTTCCCTTCGACACGGATGAACAAATCCGTCGACACATCCATGATTCGGACAGTGGCCCATCTCTCTCTCTCTCTCTCTTGGCATCCCTTTTCCGCCTCGGTCGAAACGCTTGGACAATATATCGGCGCGCATTCCCGCACAATCACGTCTCACCACACACGAACGAGAACAAAAACACGACCAGTGATCGATGTGGCATCGAACACACGGTCGAACCTCAGCCAATGCGCTTGCTCATTCCGACAAGTCGAAAGCCACCACCGAGGACTAGCCTCCCTCGGTCTATATTCGAATACGTTCACCATATTTGAGATAGCATTCGAGTGATGTCGCATTGCGGTTTAGCGAATTCGAGGCGCAGACGTGCGACATATAAGTGGAGCGTTTTTGTTGTCGATGCGTTTTCTCCGACGAAAAGATGAAACATGAATCTCTAAAGTTAGGGGGCAACCTCTCGGATAGCTGGACGAAGTCCACAATGTTTTATTGGCTCATGTATATCTTCAGTCTTTTCATCGGTCTTTTCATCAGTTTTTCCATCTTTGAGGCACGTTTTAATCTACACCCATACTTCTCAATTTCATTGGTGACAAAGACTTGCCAAGTGATGCAGTGCTTTTTCATGCAACCGTGTATATTGATCTTTAATACGGCTGCCCAGTTTCCTGTGGTTTGAAGGACTATTGGCTTTCAAATGCGGCATTACTTAAACACGCCACCTAAGTGTGTTTCGACGATGTCTGCACGTTCGAGCTCTCATAAGTATCACTATGCGTCGAATAAATTCTAGCCTCACATAATCATTCGCCGTCCTCGACCATGCTTGTTATCTATTTAACGCTATCCATTGCTTGTTTGGGTGCACGTTAAGGAAACCCAGGTGGTCGAAATTTCCGGAACCCTCCCCTACGGCGTCTCTCATATTCATACGGTGGTTTTGGGACGTTACACTCTACATATCAATCAATCAATCAATCAATTAATCAATCAATCCATTGCTTCTATATACATGTACAGTCAGCCAGAACTTCAGATATCTTGTGCAATGGCAACTTTTTTGTTTGTCAGTGTCATTTTAGAGAACGAAGTTACAAAAAGTTGCTTCGTGGACATGTGCTTTGTGGGCGTACGCTTGTCTTCACTTTTTTCAAACCCGGTTAAATTGTATGGCAAAGATACAATGAAAAAATTTCCACTCATGTACGACAGCCAAAGGTTTGTCCGGCTGTACTATTGTGAGCAATACGAGCGTGAGCACGCGCGCGTGGCAAATAGCTTCAAACTCAAGATAACGTGACGCGTAGATGGCGCTGCCGAAACTTGAAGGGCACTCCTGATGACTGCTGGCACTCCGGCATGATTGTTGCTGTGAAATGGTGACTGATTGCGTGCCATCAGCTGCTAGCATTATTAACACAAAAATTAAGTGCACCAGTAACTGAATAAGTAAAATATGCTTGACAAAATGCTGAGTGAAGACAACCTGGATGTATTAAAAGCATAGCCTGAGCATCACGGCAGGTTACGCAACATCTGAAATATTTGTAGATGCATAGCCTTATTGGTGTGGCTGTGCGCGTTAATGGAACCGCTACACTCTAAACATGGTTACCTATACCGTAAAGTTTGGGCGTGAGTAACTTGTGATATAAAAGTTACAAGGTGGATTTATTATGTTTTCGTTATTCTGTAGTGTCTAAACGTTACAAAACCGATATTGCGAGCAATGCATAGGTTACCAGCGCGAAAATCGCAGCGTAACCCATCCGTAGTAACCTATGAACAACGCAGTAACACGTATACACAGCCTCGCCGCTTATCTCGTCTAATGAAAAAGAGAGTGAAAAAATTTGTAGTATACCGAGGCTGCTAGCGTGGCTTATCTCCATTGCTTATCGCCTGGCTGAGGGCAGCGCCATGAAGTGTAGACGGCGGAAAGAAGCCACTGAAGCGCGTGCGCGAACTTATTTCACAACTCGCTTCCATGGGTTTGTGTGCGCTGCGGAAAACCGGTGATGCCACTGAGCAGCAGAACCACGTGGGCTATGCTGCGTGGTAACTGCAACGAAACATTTAGTGGGTGTCGGCGCTACGTCGTTTTTTTTTTTTTTGTTCACCAGATGACTCCACAGCAAGCGCCGTTCTTCGCTAGTACTGCAAATACTGTTCAACGGCCCACGGACGAATAACTATGTTGGGTAAGTGGATTTTGTTCCAGATACGCCTCAACGGCGTTTGACGTCTTCCTTAGTTCAGCAATTCTCCAACCGGGTCTTTTCAGAGCTGTTAGAAGTGGCCTCATTTGCGGAGTTTGTTGTTATTGTGCTTTTCTTAGCAGTATACATACGAGGCTCACTTCTTTTATCATTGCGCAAGACTGACCTATCGCTCGCAATATTATGTGTAGACGGTTATGTTTCTCGAGATATCTGCCATCTGTGCGCCTTCTTATAGCTGAGTACTGGTGTAGCTGCCTCGTGTTATGGGCTACTTTCGAGAAGTACGCGGATTATACTTATTCAAGTAGATATCGGCTGTTCATGTGCGCTCGTGCCCTGCGGTGATCACGGGCTTTGGTGTAATCATAAATGCACACGCTTCCAGTGCACGGATGGGGTATCAATATTTAAAACCTTTGTTCTTGTACTGCGTGTACGTGCGTGTGCTTGTGAATTGGGTTCTGTGCCGTAAGATTTCGACTCCATGCTTGGAGAACGAGCGAGAATACCTAATGTGTGGCGGTACAGAATTAGGCTGTATGCAACACATAAACGAAGTTAGTTGACCGAGGGCTCAGCGCACCATATGGACCGTGTGCAGACGGCATATAAAGAGCGTCACAGAATTTCAGTTGTTGTTACGACACGATTCTGTCGCTTATATCGTTGCATATTCTACGTAGGTACACGCGTTTGTGCCAGAAGCGCTGAGTAAATCGTACGGTTCTCAATTACACGGTGGGCTCTCATTTTTGGCCTTTGACATATAGGTGAGAAGTCTCGAGTATACGCCCTCGATATCACACTAATCATTGGGCTGCACATGAGAGTACGGTTGAAGCACATTTAGATAGAGGACGCTTCAGAAGTAACATATGTATTCTTTATTGCTGTACATCCGTACAAAAGTTACATTCCCTAAAATGACGTGTATTGTTTAAAACAAAATGTAACATTTGAATTCGTAACCGTTGAGGTTATAGTTGTACAAAAATGTGAAAATGTGCACCTTAGCATAGGTTATCGAATATAGAGTGATAGCAGCCACTGACGCCCTATATCGAGGCGGGAGTGTCAACAGCAAGCAGAAGTGCACCGCCTTTTCCACTTTATTTCCTACTCAAGCCACTGCGAAGAAGCGGATGCGTTCGCAACTATTTGCCGCACGCTCGCTTGTTTGAGCTCATATTTCTCACGATAGTACGTCGTTAATGTAGTGCATTGCGGCAAAACATCACGTTTAAATGTGGTGGAAATGCGAAAATACGCTTAGTTTCGATTAGTTATGTCCCTAGTGTTGAAATAAACCAGAACTTCCAAAGTTTTAGCCTTCCCTCTTAAAACCTGTACTCTTATGCGAAAGCACGCATTCGACGGCCTGACCACGCCTCCGGCTTCCTCCATCTTACCCCCGTATTCTAGAGCGCCCCTTCACTCAACGCTCCACCTTCACTTGAGAAAGCCGATGGGAGCGCCATCTCTATGCAGGGTAAGTCACTGCACATCATTGATAATTTGCTGCTATTCTTGAGTAGTGCAGCGTCATTTTCAGCCGAGCAGTGGCGCAGTGCTCAACTCTGTCATGTGAAGGGTGAAAGTCGAGTCGAGGAGTGTTTGTTATTACGGGGGTTGGGGCTATCAGGAAGACTAATATATCATGATAAATAGAAACAGGCAAGTGGGAAGGCATACCCTGACCCAGAAATCTGGTAAAACTGCTTGAAGCGTGATATTTGGGAAGAAGCACGTACCGCTTTTCCGATAAAGTAATGTTTGCGCATGGATTATCCCTTGTTTCCGGAAACGGGGACATAGCAATGATACGCGTTGGGAAAAAGTATACCGGTAAAAATTGGGGGCTTGCCAGCATGTGCTCGGCGTCCCGGAGTATATCAGCGATCGCAAAATATAAGGCTGGGCGGATCGCAACATGAGGGTAATAAAACAAGAAAGAAAATTGCTAGCTCCTGGAAAACATACCAACAATCTACGAAAACAGGCACTTGTAGTCTTCCCAGAAACATCGTTACTGCTACAACGAGGAAGCGAGCGAGACAGAGAGAGGCAGAGAATAATACGCACAGCTTTTCCTCGTCAATGAACCGTGGTTCCAACCTCGGTGTGGCGCTGCTCAACCGTAGCAGTTCTGTTGACCGGTCATTGAGTAAGGCGACTCACTCGTACAGCGAAGACGATTGGGATGAGTGGCGAGCTCCCAATGATACGCATAACCGGGAGATGTCCGGAACAATTTGAACTGCGCGCGGAGAACCTGGGGTGACGTTCGCTCACTTGATTGGTTCTCGCACAGTCCCTACCACAGGAATGCCGCTTATTCCTCTCCGATTGCTTCCTTTAGTACACAACGCGTGTAAATACCTCTGTCGTGTCGCAGCCTCTCTCCTTCCTCCTCTTCCTGTTTTGAAGGTACCCGACGCTTCATTCTGTAAATGTCACTTCTTCCTTGGTCTGTCATTTCTATCTTTTATTAGCTTCCATAGTCTTGTGGATGAATGAATAGAACTTTGTTCAGGTCCGATAAGTTGCGCTAGCTTGTGGACGGTGTCGTTTGTTCTGATGCTTCCTGCTTGCACGTGTGTGAGTGAGTTCGAAGAAAGAAAAGTGCGTGGTGTGGATAACTGTTTTGTGTGAACGGCGCTCCTGCACTGGGCTCCATCTATTTCACTCTCTCTCTCTTAACCTGACCTGCTATCTCCCTCTTCGCCCCTTCTTATGAAGAAAGACAAGGATTTGAGTCGGCGACGCCAACGCACACTGCCCAAATGTAGCGCTGTGCGAGCTAGCTAGCCAGCTAGCCGCTTGGGTACACCAAAATTAGTACGGGAGGGTAAGATGGTTTGACGAATATGACGTGTAGGTCATGACGTGAAAAATGTCGCAACCTTATCGCGGTCGTCGGCAAGCACTTTCCAAAAAACAAGGGCACATACTTGGGACCAGGTATGGGCCACTGGTATGTGGGTATGTGCCACAGATAACTGACTCTTCATTTCTATTCAGGAACGGCGAGAACACACATGGGTAATTTAACGCTCAAACGTTAAGAAAAAGCTGGCATATGCTGCATTGACCCGAAGAATGCAAAGAATAAATGTCAGTGTTCCAGCAGGAATTGAACGCAAGCATTCCGCGTGACAATCAAGTATTCTACCACTGGGCCATGCCAGGGGAGCTATCCTCGTGGTGTCCGAGTCTTGGACATGTCTGATTCGGAGAAGCGCTTTCAGTTAAGCAAAAAAACGAACGATGATTCGTGACATCATGACGCCGTTGACTACGTCAGCGCACCGAACCTGTCAGCCCATTCCCAGCATAAAAGGAAACTATGTGGCGGAAAGGTAGAGTGAGAGGACTCTTAAACAAATTTGACAAGTCTGACTACGTGTATGAATGTGTTGAGACGTTTGAAAAGCGATACAGGGTATGCGTACAGACGTTTAAGGGGCGTTAGCGTGTGGCCGCGTTCAACATAATTCAAGAGTTAACGTGATAAGAATCTATGCACGGCCTCCGACATGTGCGTCTAAAAGTGCATCTTTGGGGACAGCATTCATTGTGCCGAAACGCATTTGGTCATTTCAATTTTCGTTGAGAGTTGTGAAAGCTGCGTGGCGTCAAAATGACGTTGAGGAAGAAAGACGGGAAACAGGCGGTACGCTCCAGCCAATCAGGGGAGGCCGAGTTGGACATGTCCAAGTATAGGACACCACGAGAATAGCTCCCCAGGTCCCAGAAATACGTTGCAAATAGACCCTAGTGCTCCTGCAACGCGATTTCTAGTCCTAGTACTGCCCATAAACTTTTATAAACGTTACACACTTACTACTATGATACAGCCACCATGTCAGGTTAACGTCAATTGAAGTTGGGTGCCATTCGCTGAAGCTGATTTATGTAGCAGTGTTGAGGGCTGGCATGTTCGTGAGCCTCATCGCAAACATCAATGCTTCATAATAGCTCACCACTTCTGATGTTCCTAATATCCATGCTTCTGTTTGCATCGTTCCTTAAGTGCTAGTATAGAACATATGCGGCTGTTTAATGTATGCATGTGCGTGGATTTGTACGTATGGTGACGCGGTTGCAACCGCGTATGACGACTCCGTTTATTCTCGGGAGCGAACAAGCGTCGCGGATGTGAATCAGCAGACACCCGAAAAAGCGATGAGTATGAGCCCAAAAAGACGATGATGACTGACTGCTCCTCAAATGAGGATGAAGTGCATGATATATGCTCACAACATATAGAGCGACACTTCATAACATCTGGCTCTATATAAGAAAATTTAAAACATATTCACCTTGATTCCGCATGCTTCGCATAACACTGGCTCTCAATTGTACGTGCGATCGGTCGAATTATTTCGCTCATTCTAAACTTACCATCAGCACTGTTTATGTGTTGGTTGCGTTAACTACTCCTAATAAGCATCATCTTGTCGAATAAGCTGTTATTATTACTTCCTTGGTTGGGCCTCGATGCATTACTCGCGAAATAACTTGCTGCCGGAGAAAAATTAGGGCTGTGACCCCGGCTTTGAAGTACCACGACATTCGTCGCCAGTACATGACCTCCGTCATCTTGACGCTTCATCACAGGGGTCATTGCATGCCTATGGGGAGTCCCTCTGCCACCCACACTGCATCGGCGACTGGCTGCGTGCCTTTGGATGGCGTAGCACAAAATTATTTTTTCCACTTAGAAACAGGTCAGTTCGTTCCCATAAAAAAAAGCCATGGGGTACCGCAGGGTGTCGAGGTACAAGTGATACACGTTTAAATTATTTTACTACAGACATAAAGATAGACTTTTTGAATGCATATTGACAACAAAATACAAATGCTCAAATGTATATATAAGATACTCTCGGGCTACTTTTGTATCATGATGACACGGCCCAGCTCTGCTTGCAAGTGTCAAGTTCCAGATTGAACCTCTAGTTCCTGTTGCATAAATTTGAGACAGTGACGTTGTTCCAGAAACCACACGTTTCGTAAATAGCGAAATGCAACGGCGGTCAAATGTGTAAGCTTAGAAGTTCACTGTTAAAACTGAACCCACATGTTCCCAGTCCACGCCCGCTCACTTATTGGAAGTTCTCTACGAATACTCCAGTGACCACCTGATGGGGACTTTGTGTCCTCGCTTAATGCAGAGTGATCGTTGTGTATAGAAAGGCCGCAGCCCTTGATAGGCTCTATCAGGACGACGAATGAAACGGTTGATCTCGGCTCGCCTGTATGAAGTTTGCAAGACAGTAAGAAGTAAATGCAACGCGGGTACGTTTTAAATTGCCTCTGTCCTTTGGAAACAGCAATTTCTGAGGCTGCGATGCAAGTGCTATGATGAAAATCACTGACTTTTTCAACTCATCTTATCCGGAACCAGTAATACCTTCCACGTTTCTTAATGACTTTCTTCAGTGTAAGAGATAAAAAAAGACAGAATCATAGTTTGGCAAAAAGAATTGGAGCGTACTCAGACTCACTCACAAAATGTATCCCCTTCACAAACGATGAACTTTCAGGACGATATTCCAGAATAGTTTCTGCCTTCATCGGTCTCTGATCTATGCGAGCTGTAACGACCACGAATAATTTTCTCTGCACATTGTAGCGAGGACACTCGCAGAAGATGTGCTGCGATGTCATCTCCCTTACAGCTGTCACTTCGTGAAACCCACTCTTAGACACGAATGGTAACGCAGTGTGGAAACAGTTAAAGAGAATCTAAAGGGCAAATTAATTTTTCGCTGATTAGTAAAGTACGATGTCCCAATTCCGAAAGTTTGGTAACCGTAAAAATATGCGTAAAAACGGAAGTTGATACGACCCCTTGAGATTCTCGCGCCAAAAACCGTGACGTACGAGATTTTGAAGGCGTTTTCTGGGTCCTGCGTAGCTTGTAATCGATAAAGATGCAGTACATTGTCATCAGTGCGTGCTGTAGACGTAGCATGTCAAGTTTCACAAAATTTCATTCGAGCTAATGTCGCCGAAATTTGAAAAATACATTTCGAAGTTTGTTACGTCACGCGCTGCCATTTCAGTGCGACATTTGAAAACGAAACTTAAACATTGATTTTTTCCGCTGATAGTGAACCCATGATAGTGAAACATGCAACGTTATATTTGACAGAGTGCATTTTGGCAATATAAACCAAGGGTTTGTTTCTCTTCAGTCTCTCTTTAACGTCACAGAAAAAAAAAAGCTGTGCATGCGCTACTGCGCTTCTGTGTTGAACCAGTACAGCTTCAGAGAATCGGAAAGTACGTACTGCTATAACGGTGGCTTCATAGAATTTATCTAATATATTTCGTTTGTGTGTTGAGCGTATGCTGATGATTGTGCGATTTATTAACATTGGATGCATTTGTTAACCCATATAACTTTAACCGACTGTGTCCTAGGCACTTTAAAATGCAACGCACAGGAGAGGCATGCGTTGAAATTAATATTCAGATATTTAGAGAGTATGGGTCAGCTCGACAATTGACCCGTTGAAAATGTGCGATAAGTCATTCTGTCAATCCACGTCCCCACCCAAGAGACCAATGTACTGAGTTTGCGTTTTCACTGTTTTATTTCATTAAAGCTTTTTATACTTTTTCATCTCTCTCTTCGTTTCTCCAAGTCCACGATCTCCTTCGCCATGTACAGTAGTAAGTCAGCGATTTCCAATTACTGGCAAAGTTCTCTAAATTTCAGAGAAGAGTTCTCTCCCTCTCTCTGAGAACGGCTCTGACTCGAACGTCCTGCATGTGTGCGCATGTGTGTGCGCGCGTGCATTGCTCTTATTTTGTTTTTGTTTTGTATATCGCTCTGTCCGTTTTCGGTTCCTATTTACCCGCCCCTGTGCAGGTTAGGGTACTAGTTCTTTTACCAGGTTAACCTCCCTGCTTTTTGCTTTTCACCTAGTTTTCTTTCTCTCTGTCTTCATGCCATACAATCAGAGTACCGGTCTTGAGTTAGCTCTCGTGGTGGAAGCAATTTGCGTGATTCACTTGACATGGGGAAAAAAGAAAAAAAAAGCGACGCACTCTTCACCAAAATGACCCGTACATACACCTGCCGAGGACGTTGCAGATGTGAACTCTCGATGCCTGGTAGCCATTATGAAAGGCGATTGGCATGGCATTACTTGTGCCTCCGCACTTTCGCCTGACGTCACAATATTAGATGCGAAGCAGCTCTTTGACTCACGTGTGTAACGCCGTACGTGTTTGCATCTGTACGAACGCGCCGCAACGCATTCCCCTCGCCACGGGTGGTAGAGCGGTGCCAAGTAGGTCATGCCGCAGCTGCGCACTAACGTCATGCTCCCCTCGCACGCTTCCCTTGCTGGTGCGCACTGTCGTCACTCTCCCTCACTTACCACACGCTCGCCGCAGCGCCCGCAGCAGCCGCCTCGTCTGTTCACCCACAATACCTAAACGAATCTTCCATCGCTCACTGCAGCACCCGCGTTAGCGCCGTTTAACCCGTGACGCCACCCGTGCACAACGCTGCTGCTTCGCATCCCATCAGGGTTCTCTTTGCGAATATCGTGTAATATTCTTTATGCTACGAACTATGTTTTCGAATTTCTTAAAAACACGCTATTCAGAAATACGTGGTATATCGGAACAGATTCATGTAAATGGCGGTGTTCGTTATAGCTGGCTTTTGGTGTGCAAATAGTACAGCGTTTGGTACACTGAAAGCATAAATATACAGAAGGTTCGAGCTTTTAACTGAGCTTCTCATACGAGCACACTCGCTCCTGTGACAGCTCGAAATAAGCTTGCTCGACATAGAAGCGAGAAAGTTTCGCACGCACAGATTAAGCTCGTAGATGGAAACCGCAATCAAACCGGCATATGCCCGTTCGAGAGGAAAGCCACAGTTGTTCGAAGTTCCGTTCCCGGCAGAAGCCGCAGTGTGAGAATGAGGTAGTTGTGTCGGCACAGTGCTGTGCTATATTCTGGAGACGCTCAGAAACGTATTCGCGGAGGGCATGCCTCTGTGATTTTACGAAGGGAGTGCGCTTTCACGAAGTCAGCTCACATAAATGTCCTGTCGTCTCATCTTCCCGAAGCGGTGTCAGACGCGAAAGCCTGATACCGCTAACCGTCTGTGATGGGCTCGTTAGGCCCTTCGGGTTGGCAGATTTGTCAGAGAAAAGGAGTTTCTCGCGGTTCTTGTTAGGTACAACGAAAAGAACTCCTGCACCACACTGTCAGGATAGACACGATGGCTCGTTCATTCTGGCTCTTGCCATGATGGCTCACCTTCCCTTGCGTTGCTCGTGCTCTTGCGGGAGTACTGGGGTGGTTAGCTATTTTCTGGTTCACCTGATCATGAGAACTGTTCTGTCGAATATTTATCGGTGTTGTTATTGGTCATCGCGCCCTCGAGGAGCGCGATGTTCAAAAAGTTTTGAATTAAGATAGTCCTAGAAACTGAAGCGTTCTTTCTTTTCCTCGCATTGTTAGTGTGAAAGGTTATTTAACCAAGGTAGATGGTGCAGCTGACATTAACATTGGCGTGATGTCGAGCTGGGGCCCTATGATGCCGTAGCACTACAAAGGTTTGAATTCAGGCCAGTTGGTGCTCTATGGTCTACTACGCATTGAGAAGTAGTAGAGCATGAAGTACCAACTTGCCCAACTAACATACCAACTACCATACCAGCTGGCATGGAGTACAATAACTTGCATACCAGACTGATGTTGAATCTGTTGTTAAAACTACGCTTGACGTAGGAGATGCTTTCCACAGTGTTTGCGGCCCCATTATCACTGGCGCTGTAAAGATTTATTCGAGCGCATTGAAATCGTAAGTCGCTGCTTATCTAAGCAAGTGGCTGTTTTTGTCAGTTCTGCTCTTAATTCAGTTTTTAAAAACGTTTTCTTTCCACTCTATGCAGGGATATGCCTCTCCGACAGCATGGAGAAACAAACAAAAAAGACTTCAGGTTTTTTTTTGGCCTTCTTGCCCTTGTTAATTCTTTCTCCCTTTATCTCTAGAACCACTAACCACAAGCTCAGTTGTTCTTAACAAAGAAAATGAGCCCTTGAATTTACCCCTCTTTCCTTCATTCATAGCCAGGGTCTCGTTCTGGCAGACCTAGTGCCTTCAGATGGCATGCGACAGATTATTGATCAGCTGCCAGCTTGGAATAAAATCACGTATTACGTAATGCCATTAGGCAAAAAAATGGTTGTCCCACACTCGCCGCAATGGCAACAGGTGGCGCTAACTGACTCTCTCAGGTTTATTGCACATACATACACCATAAAATGGACAATGAGACAAGAACTGAAACGTCTGATCAGGCAATCCAGGGATCGGTTTTTCAATGTGACATTGACGAAATATTTGAAGGAAGCCCCCTCAAGGTTTTGGCGCTTTATAACTCCCCCAGCAAGCTCCCCGAGGCCACCTGAAATTACTCAACAACGTGTTGATGATTTCAATTCTTTTTTTGCTTCTGTGTTTACTCATGATAATGGCATTTTGCCCGAGTTTTCTACGTCATCATTGCAGCGGCCGATCGATGATGTGGTAATTAGCGAAGAGGGTGTCCTAAATCTTTTACTTAATATAAATACAAGAAAAACCCCCGGCCCTGATGGTATACCAAACGAATTTCTGTACAGATACGCTGAATGGGCGGCTCGCTTCCTTACAAAAATATTTCAGTCGTCCCTGCGCAGTGGCTCTTTCCCACTAGCGTGGACGCGGGCTAAAATTACCCCTGTTCACAAAAGTGGCTCCTCACGGGACGAGCGCAACTACCGTCCTATTTCGCTTATCAGTACATGTTCAAAGATACTCGAGCACATTGTTAACAAACACCTGATGTCCTATCTTGATACGCACAATCTATTATTTTCGAAGCAGCATGGCTTCCGCCGAGGCTTATCTACAACTACACAGTTAATCGAATTTGTTCATGATCTTTCAAAAACAATCAATTTGCGTGGTCAAACTGATGTGGTATATTTGGATTTCGCAAAGGCATTTGATAAAGTGTCGCACTCAAAGCTCCTGTTTAAAATTGACAAAACGTTTCAAAATAATCACTTGACAAAGTGGTTTTCATCCTATCTCAGCTGCCGTCAGCAGTTTGTTCAAATAAAAAATAAACAGTCTAGAGCAGTTGCAGTTAATTCCGGAGTTCCCCAGGGGAGCGTGCTGGGTCCCCTTTTATTTTTGTTATATATAAATGACCTACCAAACCGGGTTACGGTCCCGATAAGGTTGTTTGCCGATGACTGTGTTGTTTATAGCAGAATCGAGACTGAACATGACCAAGTTAATCTAAACAACAATCTTCAAAGAATAAAGGATTGGTGCGAAGAATGGCAAATGAGTTTGAACACAGAAAAAACAGTCTTTATGACTATAACTAGAAAGAAAGCACCTCTAGATTACAACTACCAGATTGGCAATGTTTTCCTTAAGCGTGTACAAAACTATAAATATCTTGGGTTATGGTTCACGCCCGACCTCCGCTGGAACACTCACATTGATAATGTATGCTCCAGGGCTACCAAGGCACTGTATAGCCTTAGACGTAACCTTTATACCGCCCCATCTGATATAAAGTGTCTTGCTTACAAAACCCTTGTCAGACCTATTATCGAATACTCTAAAATTGTCTGGGACCTTTACACAAAGACAAACTGCAACAAAATAGCAAAAATACAGCGACTTGGTGCGAGATTTATTTTTAATAATTATCGCCGACATCATTCACCTACTGAACTTTGTAAAAAAGCTGGACTGGATAGTCCTGAACTTAGGACGAGGATTGAGCGTCTGAAATTCCTCTACCAGTTAATTCATAATCATTTTAAACTAAACTATTCAGATTACTTCCAGGTCAACACACAAGAACACTCCAGACATCGCCATAATATGTACATACCACCCCTAGTCCCACGTAACGATTGCTTTAAGTTTAGTTACTTTCCACGTGCTATTGAAGATTGGAATTTGCTGCCAGAGTCTATAATTGGTTGTTCCTCGCTTACATCATTTGAACAGAATCTCAAACGTTTATTTCCTGAATAACAGTGATGTGCGTCTGTAATTTTTGTTGGTTGCATGAGACTGCAGTAGTTGTCTTCCAAATCTTCAGTGCGGTGCAAAAGTGCCGCCTCAAATGCGTCATGTGATGTTCTGCGCGTATGTATTGCATTGCATGTGTGTTCCATTTCTTGTTATGTATAACTTCGAGTTGCTGCTCACAATAATACCGAGAATTTATCTCGAGACCTGTACGGTACTTCTTTTTTGCGAATAATTGTTTGTACTTCCACCCTGTAACGGCCCACTTCTGGGCTAACAGTATAAATAAATGAAATGAAATGAAATGAAAATTGGTGAGACATAGCAGCCATTGTAGCTCAGTTGGTGGAGCATCGGACGCGATATTCGAAGGTCACAGGTTCGGCTTCTGCGCGTGACAGGTTATCTTTTGATCCACTTTTCTTTCTTCACATTTACATTAAAATTACCTCATATACAATTCCCTATACTTTACTTGGCATGATTGTCTGTTAGTTCTCATCAATACTGTTTAACAAAGTAAACGAGCCCGTAAGTTTACCTTTCTCTCCTTCAATCACGAGAGAGCCTGGTACTTCTACAATGTTTAAACCACACCGGTAGCAACAATATACAGCCGGAAGTGGCGGTGGAGACATTCTGCACCATATCAACGGTACCAGTGTCTGCTAGTACGCGCAGACTATGTTCGCACCACACCTATCTCCCTGGTACAACCGCACAGTGACAAAAGTGCCGTGGTATATGTAACACCTCCATCACAAATACCAACTAAATAATTACAGCCGTTGTGGAAGGCCACCTTAAAGTAGTATTTTTTGTCAGTATTTTGTCAACGCACCAAACGGAAGCTCTAAAAGAGCCTTGCAACACTTTCTGAGCACGGTCAGAAAACCACTGCCCATCGGCATTCGAGGCTCTAGAGAACGCGGGAGCGAAATATAACCCAGGACGCGGCTTGGAATTCGCAATAAAATTGAAAAGCTCGCTAAAGTTCGCTTTTTCTTCTCCCAACAGGTGACAATACAGGCTGAAAAATTACTGCGTCACAGGCGATGTGTTTGAGCATGGCATGCTCGATCGTTACTGGGGCTGCCACAGGAGGCCGCGACTTGCCCAAGCGTGTGCACGTGATCACAGTGAAAAACCGAACTTGCGAAAAAAAACGTAGACGATGATGCTTCATTTTTTTTGTTGTGTAACCAGGAATTTAATTATTATACTGGCTTCATTGACGGCATTCCTTTTTGTAAAGTAAAATTATCATCACTTGCCATACAAAGAAGGCAGACATTAAAAATTAATGAGTAAGTTAATCCTAGGTGACACACACACACACGCACACGCAAGCACAAACAAACAAACAAAACACACGCACGCACACACGCACGTACACAAAAACACACACACACACACTTAGGAAACGTAGCCAAACGTAGAAGCTTAGCCGAAATATAGAAACATTCTGAAAATGGCGCCAGGTACAGAATACCAAACGAAAGCGAACGTGAAGAGACCGACGACATAGCACTCGGGCAAATGCACTGGCGCATTATGTTCCAGCGTAGTCACCATCCAGGGAAGAAAGAAAAGCCACTGCATCAACCGCATGCGTACCTGCACAACTCGCCAAAAAGGTCCAACCGTGACCAGAGTCAGGAACAGCTAGAAAACAGTTTTCCCAGACGACGAAAATGTGTGTTCACTTACAACAAGAAACAATTGCCCGCAGCTTCCCTCGGGGGAACACTGAGGAGGATGCGGAGCATATAATTGGTTAACGGGGTGTTAAAGTGCGACTTACTTGGGTCGATGGCTAAATTGGTTAACGTGGTTGTGAAATGGGGTGTTAAATTGCGACTTAGTTGGGTCGATGGCTAAATTGGTTAACGTGGTTGTAGGAGGGGGTGTTAAATGAGTGAACACGTACACACGTATGCGAAAGGGCGGCGCTGGTCGAAGGGACGTCGATCATTGTGTTTGTGGATTCGTTGGAATTCATTTCACCGCGACCTTGGACGTCGACGCGCCGTACAAACCAACCGACGAGCGGCAACTGAGCGAGCGAGCGCCGACCTTGAGTATATATACAGCTCGACGGCGCATGCACTGTCAGCTGTTGAATGTTCTCGAAGCGCGACGCCACATGCGCGTCCACTGGAGAATCAGGAGAATTGTAGATGTCGAACGCGGTGTGTAGAGGAGGAAGGGTGCACAGATGGTGGAGGAGTGAAGCACGCGCGGTGTGTAGAGGAGGAAGGGATGCACAGATGGTGGAAGAGTGGGCGACGGCGCGACGGCGCATGCGCGCGCGTCAGCTGTCGAATGTTCGAGAAGCGGTGCGGACGGCGCGGACGGCGCACTACAAGGCGCGAGTATAAGATGCTTCCGCATCTAAAATCTACGCGTTTACATGCACGTGAGTGGGGAGACGAGGGCAAGGATGTTGATGGGTAGTGGCGTAGAATGAATGCTCAGGGAGCATAAGTGAATCAGTGTTTTCATATGCAGGAGGGTACGAACTAGAAAGAAAAAAGTTAAAACAGCAAACGCGTAATGAAACAAACGCAGGGAACTAAGCCTAGTCTGAAGATATGTGGTAGGTCAAGTAGTGGGAGCAAAAAAAAAACAGACAGGAAAAAGCAAATCCTTAGCTGCGAAGGTTCGGCTTTCAAGACCAAAGAGCATGGTATGCGCTGAGAAAGAACAACTTTCGCACGCTTGCACAAGCAAACTGAGGAAGCGAGTGGAAATTTCAGTCTCGCGAGAGGTCGTCGTGGTGAGATGGTGAGGAATTCGAGGCGAGACAAAGAAAGAGTGGCAAGAAAAGGTTAGAACATCATATTTTGAGCATTTTTTGCGCAGAGAATTCAATTGAGTGATACGGAGAAGAAACGTGAGTGTTTTAAAGATGACAGTGGATACATCACAATTCATCTGCTCGAATCAAAATCGTACTTGCTATTTCATGTGCGAGATGTTACTGGTCAAGGCATAAGAAATCTCACACGAAGGAGTGTAAAGATGGGTGGGCGCGTTTACTCTACGTTTGCTCTATATTACAGCAAAATATTTGACTCTGCACTCAGGCAGAAATAAAGGTACTAAAGTAGAAGCCTCGAGCGCAAGCTGTTGGCCCTAACACTGTGTTTTCTGTGTCCGTCGTTGCTGCCTGCTTTCAGTATCAATAGAGACCTGCTGTGCAAGTGCTGTTTACACCAATGAACCCCTTTCACTTTCATTAAAAGGACACGCCAGAAATTGACTGCTGATTCAGGGCAACTGGTTTAATCTGAATCAATCGGTAATCTCAACAACGAGAACAAGGGTTTCATAAAAAGTAGATTGATTCTGTTGTCAGACTATCATCAAATTTGATTGTCAGAAAATAAAACTTACAGGGCAGCCCTCCACGCGTCTCTTAAGCACCTCGCGAGAAATTGAGTTCACTTGGTTACGAGTTATCAAATATTTGTTGTGGTTCATTATTATTTTTTTCAGCAGACCAGTTTGAAGAACCGATTGGGAAAGAGATAAACTGGTATTGTCAGTACACTTCATACCAGCCCATACTGTATAAAACACCTTAGGCAGCATTCGACATCCTCATGTACTAATACCCAACTGATGCAAGCAACCGTGTAAGCGACCTTACGCTTTTTACTGGCAACATTGCCCTGGAGTTGTCCTTGCCTAGAAAAAGGTGGCTAGAAGTGGTGAAACTGCTGACCTTTCTTTTCAGCACTGGGAAGTTTGCCTGTTCTCAGTAACATTATTTCAAGAAAGAAAACACAGTGCTGAAATGTGTTTCACTGGAAAAAAAAAGTAGAGCATTGGAGTTTAGGTGTAAGTGTTCAAGAATTCGCATAAGTAACGCTACTACCAAATGCTTCTGGCTATTTCTTTAGCGTACACGTATATATAAGCACGCCCGCATACTTTTCTCGTCGTTCTCAACAATAATATAGGTCGCGTAAAGAGAGATTTAGGTCGCAATCATGCCTGGTAGCGGATTATACCAGCTTACAACTTGTAATAGTGAACAACTAGAAGCGGTGTCTTCGCAGGAGCTCATATGGATAATATGCGATCTATTCACAAGAAAGGAATATGTATATTTATGATCAGTGGCAGCTGGTGCTCAATAACTAAACAGCCCTTTCTTTTTGCCTGGCAGCCACTCGAACTAAGTTCAGGATACGGCCGCGACTGTGTGGAAGGACTGCAGTGTAAGGAAGCTGAGGTGGCGAGTGAGTAGAGAATTTTATTGCGATAGCAATTATATGGACACTCCCGGCTAGGTTTCGCCGCCGGTGTTTATGTCATGCACCGTATACTGTAATGAACAAATACAATAACGAACAAAATATATGTATACATACGTATATATATGAAAACACAAGAAAGAGAAAAATTCAGAAAAAAAGACTTCGGCGCGCAGAATCAAACGTGGGACCTCCGCGTCGTGAATACGACGCGTTAACCACTGAGCCACCGAGAGGTACCTCCATTAACGTTCACACGAATATCTACCGCTTACCGCTGTTGGCGGGTGTCTCGGGGGAGGGGGCTGTTGTCTTTTCAGCATTATCAATAAGATGGCGCAATGAGCGCGCGGCGGCTCTCCTCTCTCACGCGTACTTTGGCCCGTGGAGAGGAGGGGAGTGGACGATTTCTCGTGCGCCCTTTTCTCCCGGTGGGGAGGATCATACGTCATTTTTGGCGTAAAGCTTGCACTGGAACAATTTCGTTGTAGTTACGGGGTGTACAAAGGTCTCTGCAATCGTCGCAAAGCCTCCGTTTGCGGAAATGGCGCGCTTCTAAGACACAGCGAAGTAACAACTGAGAGACTAACCCCCGTATTATAGAACGCCCCTTCACTCAACGCTCCACCGTCACTTGAGAAAGCCGATGGGAGCGCCATTTCTAGGGAGGGAAAGTCACTTGTATCAGTGATCATTTGCTGCTATTGTTGAGTAGCACAGCGTCATTTTCAGCCGAGCAGCGGCACAGTGTGCAACTCTGTCAAGTGAAGGGTGAAAGTCGAGTCGAGGAGCGTTTGTGAATACGGGGGTTATTCACGTTCATCTGTACTTTTGGTTACGTTTCGTGCGTCATTTGTGCGTGAGAAACGCGGGGCACGTTTCGATCTGCTTGCCATTCTTCGCGTGACTTTGCAATTTGTTGCTAACGCGTTCGTTGCTTCAACTTAGCGGTGAAGTTGCGGCTTTTTTACAGGCAGTTGAGAATGTTTCTGTAGGCAAGTGTTACGAACATACGGAGCCTTGTGGGGCAATGTAGTGCTCAGAGATCATCACGATCTTTGCGAAATCTCCTTCAGTTCTCTCGCAGTTCCACATGTGCCCCTCGTTAGTTCTGTGCATTCAAGCGAAGCAGTGAAGGGTAAGAGGAACAGAAATGTGAAAATAACGGGTGTTACTACGTCTTGTACTTACTATGGCCCATCCTTTTTATCTTCTACGGTAACGGAAGTGTTTTTCTCTTTCTCAGCGTTGTTTTTTGATTGATGTGGGACAAGGCGTAAGACGTGGAGACTCACAAGACACACTTTTTGTTTCATCTGAGCAAAAGAACCGCGAATCTGGGCGCAGAGCACCTTGAGGATTTTAGGGGCGAAGCTCCTTATAGCGGCACCCGTTCGTCCCTCGTAGTCGTAGTCGTAGTGTGTAACCAGTCTTACGCTTTGACCTCTAAGGTGGTGCCGGTGGGAGATTCCTCCGGTGCATTGTTGAACAATAAAAGAAAATTCGCAACGTGCGCATTAACTAACAGCCGAATTCTTCTGTCTCTCATTTCCCATTAGCCGCCATTGGCACGTTCCAGTAGGCAACGCTAGTAGAAGTAGAAGTGCTAAAAGCCGACTTCTGCTGTCTCTCATTCATAGTAGCAGCCATTGTCTACCTCCAAGTTAGTGCCTGGTAAGATTTCTCCTGCGCGTGATTAAACAATAAAAATTCTTGTTCAAACCACCGTTGATTGATGAAATAAACCAACGAAAGACGCCATATGTTTTCTAAAAGCAAAACGAAAAGACGCCAGATGTTTCTAAAGCAAAACAAAAAGAAGACGCCAGCTGCTTAACGAATGAAGCCAGGTGTTTTCTAAAGCAATGGTTTTATAATAAAAATCATATCAATACAGGCTTGTAGTTGCCGATGCTCGTTGCAGTCGGTGTGTGCTCGTATGGATAAGGATGCCGAAAGGCGGGCGCGCAGGGCAGTGGCGGCACGCGCTCGCAGACAGGACCCTGAAGTGATAGCATGCGAGGCAGAAGTGCACCGAAAAGCTGCGCGACGTCGCCGCCAAGATCCTGCTGTACGGGAAGAAGAAGGAACATCAGCAAGGCAGCGTTGGCAAGATCCTGCCGTACGTGAATAAGAAGCTGCAGCGGCACGTCAGCGTCGGCAAGATCCTTCCGTACGGGAACGAAAGGCCACATCAGCAAGGCAGCGTCGGAAAATCCTGCTGTACGGGAAAGAGAAGTCACATCAGCAAGGCAGCGTTGGCAAGATCCCACCGTACGTGAACAAGAAGCTGCAACGGCACGTCAGCGTCTGCAAGATCCTACTGTAAGGGAACAAGAAGCCACATCAAAAAGGCAGCGTCAGCAAGATTCCACCGCACGTGAACAAGAAGCTGCCGCGGCAAGGCAGCGTCAGCAAGATCCCACCGTACGTGAACCAGAAGCTGCAGCGGCACGTCAGCGTCGGCAAGATCCAGCTGTACGGGAACAAGAAGCCACATCAACAAGGCAGCGTCAGCAAGATTCCACCGCACGTGAACAAGAAGCTGCAGCGGCAAGGCAGCGTCGGCAAGATCCCACCGTACGTGAACAAGAAGCTGCAGCGGCACGTCAGCGTCGGCAAGATCCAGCTGTACGGGAACAAGAAGCCACATCAGCAAGGCTGCGTCGGCAAGATCCCACCGTACGTGAACAAGAAGCTGCAGTAGCACGTCAGCGTCGGCAAGATCCTGCTGTACGGGAACAAGAAGCCACATCAGCAAGGCAGCGTCGGCAAGATCCCTCCGTACGTGAACAAGAAGCTGCAGCGGCAAGTCAGCGTCGGCAAGATCCTGCTGTACGGGAACAAGAAGCTGCAGTGGCAAGGCAGCGTCGGCAAGATCCCACCGTACATGAACAAGAAGCTGCAGCGGCACGTCAGCGTCGGCAAGATCCTGCTGTACGAGAACAAGAAGCCACATCAGCAAGGCAGCGTCGCCAATATCCCTCCGTACGTGAACAAGAAGCTGCGGCGGCACGTCAGCGTCGGCAAGATCCTGCTGTACGTGAACAAGAAGCCACATAAGCAAGGCAGCGTCGGCAAGATCCCACCGTACATGAACAAGAAGCTGCAGCGGCACGTCAGCGTCGGCAAGATCCTGCTGTACGGGAACAAGAAGCTGCAGTGGCAAGGCAGCGTCGGCAAGATCCCACCGTACATGAACAAGAAGCTGCAGCGGCACGTCAGCGTCAGCAAGATCCTGCTGTACGAGAACAAGAAGCCACATCAGCAAGGCAGCGTCGGAAATATCCCTCCGTACGTGAACAAGAAGCTGCGGCGGCACGTCAGCGTCGGCAAGATCCTGCTGTACGGGAACAAGAAGCCACATCAGCAAGGCAGCGTCGGCAAGATCCCACTGTACGTGAACAAGAAGCTGCAGTGGCACGTCAGCGTCGGCAAGATCCTGCTGTACGGGAACAAGAAGCTGCAGTGGCAAGGCAGCGTCGGCAAGATCCCACCGTACATGAACAAGAAGCTGCAGCGGCACGTCAGCGTCGGCAAGATCCTGCTGTACGTGAACAAGAAGCCACATAAGCAAGGCAGCGTCGGCAAGATCCCACCGTACATGAACAAGAAGCTGCAGCGGCACGTCAGCGTCGGCAAGATCCTGCTGTACGGGAACAAGAAGCTGCAGTGGCAAGGCAGCGTCGGCAAGATCCCACCGTACATGAACAAGAAGCTGCAGCGGCACGTCAGCGTCGGCAAGATCCTGCTGTACGAGAACAAGAAGCCACATCAGCAAGGCAGCGTCGGCAATATCCCTCCGTACGTGAACAAGAAGCTGCGGCGGCACGTCAGCGTCGGCAAGATCCTGCTGTACGGGAACAAGAAGCCACATCAGCAAGGCAGCGTCGGCAAGATCCCACTGTACGTGAACAAGAAGCTGCAGTGGCACGTCAGCGTCGGCAAGATCCTGCTGTACGGGAACAAGAAGCCACATCAACAAGACAGCGTCAGCAAGATCCTTACGTACGTGAATAAGAAGCTGCAGCGGCACGTCAGCGTCGGCAAGATCCTGCTGTACGGGAACAAGAAGCTGCAGTGGCAAGGCAGCGTCGGCAAGATCCCACCGTACATGAACAAGAAGCTGCAGCGGCACGTCAGCGTCGGCAAGATCCTGCTGTACGGGAACAAGAAGCCACATCAGCAAGGCAGCGTCGGCAAGATCCCTCCGTACGTGAACAAGAAGCTGCAGTGGCACGTCAGCGTCGGCAAGATCCTGCTGTACGGGAACAAGAACCCACATGAGCAAGGCAGCGTCGGCAAGATCCCACCGTACGTGAACAATAAGCTGCAGCGGCACGTCAGCGTCGGCAAGATCCTGCTGTACGGGAACAAGAAGCCACATCAACAAGGCAGCATCAGCAAGATCCTTACGTACGTGAATAAGAAGCTGCAGCGGCACGTCAGCGTTGGCAAAATCCTGCTGTACGGGAACAAGAAGCTGCAGTGGCAAGGCAGCGTCGGCAAGATCCCACTGTACATGAACAAGAAGCTGCAGCGGCACGTCAGCGTCGGCAAGATCCTGCTGAACGGGAACAAGAAGCCACATCAGCAATGCAGCGTCGCCAAGATCCCTCCGTACGTGAACAAGAAGCTGCAGCGGCACGTCAGCGTCGGCAAGATCCTGCTGTACGGGAACAAGAAGCCACATCAGCAAGGCAGCGTCGGCAAGATCCCACTGTACGCGAACAAGAAGCTGCAGTGGCACGTCAGCGTCGGCAAGATCCTGCTTTACGGGAACAAGAAGCCACATCAGCAAGGCAGCGTCGGCAAGATCCCGCCGTACGTGAACAAGAAACTGCAGCGGCACGTCAGCGTCGGCAAGATCCTGCTGTACGTGAACAACAAGCCACATCAGCAAGGCAGCGTCGGCAAAATCCTGCTGTACAGGAACAAGAGGTCGAGGCAGCACGTCAACGTCGCGAAGCAGATCTTGAAAATGTTTGACAATGGGAAGCGGCGAGGAAGCGCGCATATCGGCAGGCGAATTAACAGAAGAAAATTTCACGGTATTACTTCCAGGAGCTTCGCCCAATCTCATCATTATTCACCTCGTGTATCTGCCGTCATTTTTTTTACTGTTTCTTTGAGTCTTGGCTTTATGATTGAATTGCAGAAAAGAAAAAAAAACAATCTGACATACGGCTTTTGGTAAAAGTTAGTCTTAGCCGCGAAATGCGAGGTTATCTTTTTCGGAAACATGAAATAAGTCATTCGAAAAGTCGGTTTTGAATAGTACGTAGGAAATATCTTAGATAGCCAATATTACACATGTAATAGTGTTAGTCCATCAATCAAGAGCCTCTGTGTGTACACTAACACACCTACTTGAGGAAGTCTATTAGCCTAATAATAAAGGTGTTCTTATTTTAAAACTTTCATCTGATATCGAGCGCCTCCTCAAGGAGCGGAAGTAAGTTTTCCATTGAGTCTTTCGCGTATTGCGAGATTTCTGATGTCGATGTAGTAAGCGTCCTGTGCACAGAGAGAACAGATGGACAATGTAGTTTCGAACTATAGTGAAGTATATTTTTTTCTTGCAAATAGACTGAGACGAGTAAAATAGGCCGCTGGCTGAGCGAGTGATAGCGACGAAGAGAGATTATAGAAGTTCGTCCTACTCACATAAGCCAAGCCGCTGCTCACCTTAAAGCTTCATACCATTCTATAAGAGCACTGTGCGCGAATAAAGAGCAGAAATAAAAAATACCTTAAATTTCGGCTATAGCTGAGATCACTACAATTGGATGAAAGGGACTTATTCGAGGAATAGAGCTGGCTAAACCCGAGTAGATCACGTTTGCCTGTGAACTTTCTACGTTCGTGTGGCGTCTCAACCAAACTTTCGAGGACAATATATGCAAAATCACCTTGGCGCACAGTACACATTCAACCAGATCATTTCCGTATTAACACGGTGACCGGTTTTAGAAGCGAAGCTCCTTAAGATGGGGGTCGTGCGTCTCCTGTATGTAGTAGCCACGTTTAGATTTAGTTCTTAGAATTTCCGCTAGATGGCGGTACTTGTAAATGAATAATACATGATGAAAAGATGCGAGATGGTGGTACTCGGAGTGTTCACTGCATAGATGGACGGATGGACATACATACATACACACATACATACATACATACATACATACATACATACATACATACATGCGTACACACACACATACATACATACATACATACATACATACATACATACATACATACATACATACATACATACATACATACATACATACATACATACATACATACATACACACACACACATACATACATACATACATACATACATACATACATACATACATACATACATACATACATACATACATACATACATACATACATACATACATACATACATACATACATACAGACAGACAGACCCGGCCAGCGGAAGACTCGCGGCTTACCGATAAAACCCTCCGTAGCTTCACCCCACTCATCATCATTCACTCTATGAATATGCTGCGATTTGTTTTGGTCTCGCAACCTTGACTGACTTGAATTTGTCGGTTTTCTAAGCACGCTGTTACCTGGAATGCATTCATAATTACCCGCTTCACTACATCAACACCCAACACCCTGTTCTCTTTCTCTCTAAGCTTTCTTGAGCTTTAGTCCTAAAGAATGCCGAAAGTCCGCACCAAGTTTCGCAAAGCTTGCTTCAGCCAAGCTGGTTGGTCCTCAGCTAATCATGCGGCGTCACGGAACTCGCAACGCCGGTGGCGATGGGATCCAGTGCGCTTGACCGAAGCGGCAGCCAAGAAATGGCTAGAGAGGCGTAAGATGTTGGGGTATAGTTGGTTAGACATTTAGGAAAATTATAATTGCGCTAAAAACTACACACAAGAACGAGATGGCGACGGGTTGATTCAGAATATGCGCAGAGCTTACCAGTTCAAATGTGTTGAAATATCTTTGCGTGAGCCGCAAGTTCTGAAACTGTTGTGGTTGCTATGGTGACAGCCCGGCGATGGCTTGGCTATCTTTAGAATTGGTGGCGCTCAGCTGTAGCGTTTGCTATGGCAACGGCACACGAAAAGGTTTTCGTTAATGGACGTCTTACTAACAGTTTTAACAGCTTCTCTGTTAATAGGGTTGTAGGGACTCTGGTATCTGCCATTGTTTTCACTCAATGTACTGTGAAGGGCTTTCGGCCAACCACATTGACATGGTCTCGGAAAAAAAAAAGAAAGATGACGCACTCTGTGCAACCAGCAAGCCCAGGCAAGCACCACTCTGAAGTTCTGCTGTATGCACAATTTTAATTATAATTATAGTATAACATCTCGAAACCGCGCTATCATTACGAGAAACGCCGCAATGAATCACTCCAAAAGTTTAGATCACCTCAGGTTCTTTAATACACACCTAAACTTAAGCACACAGCTCTCAAGTATTTTCGTTTTCATAGAAATAGACACGTCATGGTGGGGATTCGACCCCTTGACCTTCGGGTCATATTTCGAGCACCATAAACACTAGACCACCATGGCGCCTATGTGTCTTATTTCCTTTACGCATTAGGCACCTCCTTGAGTTCAACCCGCAACTTTAACTTGTACATGAATTTATTTCCTACTCAGAAATTTCATTTTATTTTTTATATAATCACACACATTTCTATTCTATCTCTCTCACTCACGGTTCAAAGCTGATCATTGTTCATTATGCCTTTTTATCAGGATACAAATAACGTGAATTTATCTGAATCCTATAGTGTGTATATCAAACCATTAAACCCTGCTACATCGACAGACACGACGGACATTTTACATTGTTCAGCCCAGTGGTCAGTCCTGAAGCCTTACAAGCGGCCATCGGGAAAATGCTCACTTTTCTGGCGCATCTGCTAAAGAGGGAATAGAAAAATAAACATTTATTTAGAAACAGTGTTCCAAGCGGGGCCCGGTGTCACCCTAAGCTGGGAGGGTTCTCTAGTCCAGGAACCCTCTGGCTTCGACTGCCCTCTTGGCCCTGGCGACGAGTTTTCGCTGGTCTTCCAGGTCTCCGAGGACGAGCTTGGCCTCCCGCGTTTCCATTAGGTGGTCGTCGTTTATTCTTGGGGCTTGGTCCCGCTAAGTTTCAATTTTTTTCTTGTTCACTTATGAAAATGCAAATGACAAAAAATGGCAGCATATCCACGGGGTGAATGATGGAGAGTGGGGTGAAGTATCCATCCTTCTATTCGTTCTTGCTTCCATCCGCCCATGCGTCCATCTGTGTGACCGTCCATGCGTCCATCCACTCGTCCATGCGTGCGTCTGTTCGTGCATCCGCACGTCCATCCGTGCGCCCATCCCTGCGTTCATCCATGCATCCGCCGCTGCGTCTGTCCATGCGTTCATCCGTCCGTGCAGCCATCCGTGCGTCCGTCCATGCATCTGTCTGTGTGTCCGCTCATCCATCTAGTCAACACTCCAAGTACTACCATATCGCATCTTTTCATGATATATTCTGCATTGAGAAGCACCGCCATCCAGCGGACAATCCAAGGACTAAAGGAGAGGTGGCACATGCACACTTTCTTACGGCTTGCGCTTCGTGTCTATTTCCACTTTAACCACCTCGAGTTCATTGCATTGTGGCCCAACGCTCGCTAAACCTTTTTAAAACCAAGAAGGTTACGCCTAGCGAGTATAACGTAGCAGCACTTTCTTGTCAGATAGTGCTCAATCTACATTACAATGGCTGCTAATGGGGAATGAGAGACAGGAGAATTCGGCTTTTAGTTAACGCGCACGCTGTGAATAATTCATTGTTCAACAACGCACAGGACAAATCTCCTACCGGCACCACCTTGCAGGTCAAAGCGTAAGACATGTTACGCACTAGTACGAGGGACGAACGGGTGCCGCTTTAAGGAGTTTCGCCCCTAAAAACAAAATTAAGCGTGGGCCTGAGCTTCTTCGCGCATCGAATACAACAATTGGGATTCATTGCAGGGACGGATTTAAGCACTCCCATAGTAGAAGAGTACCCTTTACTCTAAATCGTCACCCACTTTTTCTAACCAAACGAGCCGGCATTTCAAATGGGTCCGGAAAACACACCCGATGGTAGAAGCTATGAAGGGAAAAAGAAAGTTAGGAAGCTATGGCTTTATAGCTTGTTCGTGCCGTGAAATTCTGAATCTTATTCTGTCAATACATACGGTACCTCCACTGGTTTCAGTATAGAACAGATGTAGAAAAAATGTAGATTACAACATTACGCCTTTCTTTATTTCATCCCAAAGAAACTTGTTTGCTTGAATGCTTCTTCTTTCACCGTGCTGCCCCTTAAGACTTCGCCAGCTTAGAAGAGGCTTGCTTTAGCTAAAAAAAACAGTAACAATCAGACAGACGATAACATTTCAGAAGTGTTTCTGTGTATGAGCAACGCTCAAGGCATTTCACTTGTTTATTCAGCGCAGGTACAAATTTCCATCATAACAGAGCAATACGCATTAGAAGACGACAAAATGTTTAAGAAAGAATATACGGCATGACGTTGTGAGTGAGACTGTCTAACATCATTTCTCGTCAAGATTACGTTCTTGCCGACTGCGATAGAACTAGTTCGCCAAATTGGAATCCAGTCCCAAGCCTCTTGAGTAGTCAAGGAGATTTTGTTGCACGCTAGGCGCTTTGTTCTTTGTGCGAGTGTCGGACTTAAGGCCCTATTTACTTGACTGCTTAACAAGGCCACATTTTTTTAGTCTTTATTATATCTACAACTGTCTTCACAAGCGGCCAGCCTATGACGATTCTATCTTTTTTTTGTTGCTATTAGCTCAAGATTTATTGAAAGTAGCTTCATACTAAACTGTGGACAAGGAGGTCAATTCTGAGTATTGGCTCCACTCTAGGGATTTCAAAGCAGTTCTTTTGTAACGAGCAATTTGTTTTCTCCCCATGAAGGGTGCTCTTGAAAAGATTGAAGCAACGAATTATAGATCTGTTCAAAAGTTTACTGCATTCTTAGAATTGTTTTGGCTGCTGTGTCAAGAATAAATAAAAAAAATAGGTTAACCAGGTACAATTGTTTGTAATTTACATTGCGCTCTTCAGAAATTATGCCGCCTAATGGAAAAACAAAGTGACTGCATGATTTTTACAAAAAAAGTCAAGTTAAGGTTAAACAAATAAGTAGAAGACAAAGGTGGCACTCGATAACCTTCGGTACCCAGAAGGATGATAGGTTGGCTATCAGCCCCAACAGTCTGAAAGAAAATATGAATGTAAAGATAAACTGTTGTCAGATGAGCCTACTCATATTTAAAAAAAATTATTAATGAATCAGCATAAGCGGGACCGCAATCTGCAGGCATCTTCATATCATCACAGCCAGCGTACCGCTGTCGTTAAATAAAGAATTGTAGAATCAACACACTCAACGAATAGTAACATTTGAATATCAACATAACACAATATACATTTACAAACTCTAGAAAGAGTTAATGCGAAGGGTGTTAAGCATCGCATATGGTAGGCGTAACATTAACTTCGGTAACACGCAATGTTGCCACAACGTGGAAGGGTCTTATTCAATGGGGTGGCAAAATGCGTCAAAATTCAGTGCTACTATAGGGTTAACTCTTTTCAGCATGGTGGTCACCCCAGTAACCACCTTTTTTTCATTTTTCTTTTAAAACACGTGACCTACGCGTGTCCAAATAGCCGTCCAAATAACCAAGCAGCGAATTGCGAAAACATTCCTATTATCAGCGCGCGCAGGACCAGTTCTTTGTGGGATTTTGGACCACCTATCTCGTCACAAGGATGGATGAGATTGTCCCAGTGTCTTTCCTCTGAATCAGGAATCCAGGAAGCCTGCACAGCATTCATAAAGACTGTTTCAACGATTTAGTAGAAGAGTAAACATAAAGAAAAAAGGAAGAAAGAAAAAGAAGCAGGACGCAGGAAATGAAGAAAGTAAAAAAAATGGCAGCATATCTACGAAGTGAATGATGGAGAGTGGGGCGAAGCATTCGTCCGTCCATTCGTTTTCACTTCCGTCCGTCCATGCGTCCGTCTGTGTGACTGTCCATGCGTCCATTCGCCCGTCCGTGCGTGCGTCTGTTCATGCGCCCGTCCCTGCGTTGGTCCCTGCATCCGCCCTTGCGTCCGTTCATGCGTCCATCCATGCATCGGTCTGTGTGTCCGTTCGTCCATCTATTCAACACTCCAAGTACCACCATCTCGCATCTTTTTATCATATGTTCCCCATATATAAGCACCGCCATCCAGCGGACATTCCAAAGACTAAGTGAGAGGTGGCACACGCACACTTTCTTACGGCTTGCGCTTCGGGTCTATTTCCCACCTTTAGCCACCTAAAGTTCATGGTATATACTAGTTCACTGTATTCATGGCACTGCGGCCCAACTCTCGCTAAACCTTTCTAAAACCAAGGAGGTTACGCCCAGCGAGTATAACGTAGCAAGCTTTTCCTTTCAGATAGTGCTCAATGTACATGCCAATAAAGGCTGCAAATGGGAAATGAGAGACAGGATAATTCGGCTTTCACTTTCTTATGGCTTGCGCTTCGTATCTACTTCCCTGCTTTAATTACCTCAAGTTTATTCATCGTATATACTAGTTCATTGTATTCATGGCACTACGGCTCAACGCTCGCTAATCTTTTTAAATCTAAGGAGGTTACACCCAGCGAGTATAACGTAGCAACCCTTTCTTGTCAGATAGTGCTCAATGTACATGCCAATGGCTGCTAAGGGGCACCGCAGCGTGCGCTTTAACTAAAAGCCGAATGCTCCTGTCTCTCGTTCCCCATTAGCAGCCATTGGCATGTACGTACATTAGGCACTATTTTATATTGTCCAACAACGCACAGAAGAAATCTGTCACCGGCTCCACCTTGGAGGTTAAAATGTTATACTTGTTACATACTACAACGGCTACGAGAGACAAACAGGTGCTGCTATAAAGAGCTTCGCCTCTAATAATAAAAGAAAGAATGAAAGTAGGGAAGAAAGAAAGATGAGATGGGGAGCAAAAGCAGAAAGAGAACTTGAAGTGGCTTAGTTAATGTCCTCCTGAGCTCTCGTGTAGTTCATCCCGAGTTACTTCAGCTAGCGAATCCGGGCAGAACAAGCAGTTCCCAGGCAGAAAATTCCCGTTGAGCAATGACGTATCGCGACATTAGTGCATTTTTGGATGAGTGTTAGTGATGTGAAAACACGGCCGGTTGAATTACTCTGTGAATACACGGATTAAAAGACGTCGAGCCAGGAAATTAAGGGAAAAGTGGAAGCCGGGTGGGGGAAGAGAGAGGAGTGGGTATGTGGGTATTGAAGTATTGAAGGGGCACATCTGGTCACCCACTAAATCTCTCATGACACATGGTCAAGCAGCGGCCAATACAGGCCTAAAACAACACTCGAAATGCTCAGAACCAATGCCAGATAAACTAATAAGGTCCGAAATCTTATTCAGAAAAAAATGACTTGAAATTAAATGCTATATGATACCCTAGATCATGAAAAACTTATATGAATTATCTGCCAGAGACAAGCACCACTAAAGAGGGTGCTCCCGCTTCGGCAATCGCTTGCTTTCCGAGGCACTGGCGCTTTCCCTCGCACTTTGGCAAGCGAGCATCCTAGGAGACACAAAGACGTTTTTACGTGCAACAGGGACATGAAACACAGCCTGAATGCGGATGTGTTGTTGACAGGTGTGCGAACACTGATCGTTCATTACAGCGTGATCAGGGAAAGAGACACAGGTATGTGTGAAAGCGGAGGAAGTGCTACGCATTTCCTCAGCTTTAACTTAAACACTCATTGCTCACTTTTCTTAGAGCTTGCTGTTGTATAAATCCAGTATGACTAAGGTAAGCGAGTAGCTATGTCAGAATATATTAGATAAACATAAAGCTAAATAAACGCACGTGATAATGCTCACACTTAATATATATATATATATAAATTGTATATATATATATATATATATATATATATATATATATATATATAAATGGAATTCATTTGAACCAGATTCTTTGTACTTCTGCCCGAAGGTGGGTGGCCTCCTCAGCACAGGTAGCCATGGCTTGCTGCCGCCACCCGAGCCCTGTTCAACAATCGTAGCTGGTTTTCAGGGTCTTGCGTCACCAGAAAAGCCTCCTACTGGTTTTTGAATTCTTCCTCTGGATCTGTTTCTTCCTCTTCATTTTCACCTGGCGGTGGCAATGGAGGTAAGTCCAGATTGTTGTTACACCCCAACACCGTGTGGCACAGAGTGCTGTGCGTGTACGACGCGCGAAACTTGCAGTCCCGCCCGTAGGACTCGAGATACATTACGTGCATCAATGATCCATGTGGGTAAGTTCCGGATTGGAGTCTTCTCCATGTCACTGCTTGTTTTTTACTCAGAGTCTTGTGTTACGGTGGGTACTTCTTTCTTTGCTTCCTGTAATGTGCCAAAATGTCTGATTACTTCTTTGGTATGCGCTCATGCTCGTAGTGACAGCCATCGGTACGTGTTCCCAGAGTGTCGGAGATGACTTGTAGTGTATGATCTGGAGTCGTGGCGTGCGCTGCCTTCTTCCCACGAGAGACTCATGTCTCGGTGTCCAAAGGATGTTTCTTTTGTACATAATGGTGCTTTTCAAGAAATGTAGTGCTGGCTTTCCAATCCTTCCATTCATGTATCTTCCACATGCCTTTTGAACATTCGTTATCATTGTAGACCACGTCATATTGCGTGTAGCACTGGCCAGGGCTATGCCGAGCTCTTCCGCTGTACTCGCGTCCCAAGCATGCATGGATGTTGCTCTCAATTCTTTACCGGTTTCGTCAGCCATGCTTATAGCAAAACGGTCATTTGCAATGTAAGCCGTTGCGTCCGCGTGCCTCACATCTTCTTTGCTGTTCGTTCTAGTATCCGCTTGAGCAGTTTTCTTTCTTGAGCGTTCTAGTATCCGCTTGAGCAGTCAGCCTTCTTCCTTTGTCATACTCGGGATGCATGTTACTTGGTAGATTGATTATGTGCAAGTTATTTCTGATCTCGTACCGAATACGCTGAGGGACGTGCATGTCATCTTCGAAACGGTAACCCAAATATTGGAGAAGGGGTCTACCCGTATTGGTTAGCTAGTCTTCAGCTGTTTGACATGATGTGCATCCACGAACTCTTCCCATGTGTTTCACACTCCCATTTTGAGCAACTTTGCCTTGGATGTGGAAGGTGACAGGCCCGTGGCAATTCCGTTGACCTTTATAATAAGAGTATTATTTTAATCCTGTGGTTATTCTTCATATCAGCATACGGGACCCCGCACGCGATTATGCGTGTGGCTAACGCACGGGTAATTTTCGTGCAGTCGTCTTCTTTCAGGCGGTGGCTTTGGTTGTCAGCCTTTCTATAAGGTTACTAGCTTGTTGCCTGGTTTTGTAAACCTTTTCTAACTCTGCTCCCCCGGCCCGATCCTTTTGAATAATCAGCCCAAGAATGCGTAGCGTTGAAACCTGAAGAATTACGACGCCTTTCATCTTTACTTTTGGGTCCTGTGTCTGTGGTGGTTGTCATCTTGAGCGCTTGCTTAGCGTTAAGAGCTGAGGCTTTTCTGGTGCGCACGTCAGTACACATGCTCCCGGATATCTTTCTGTTCCGTCGACCACTTCCTGTGGGGCTTCTTGCTGTTGGTCTACGGATCCCCCCGTAGTCCAGATGGTAATGTCGTCAGCATGTACTGCATGGTTGATCCTTGATATTTGTTTGAGTTCCTTTGGTAACGAGCTCATCACCAGGCTGAAGAGAGTTGGAGAAATTACTGAACCTTGACGCGTGCTGTTCGGTAGTATTTCAAACTTCTCAGAGCACTAGTAGCCTATTCCCACTGTAGCTGTCCTTTTTTGAAGAAAGAGATCTAACGTAATTATACACCTTCTCTCCGCAATTATAGATGTTAAGATGTTGCGGTATGGCTTCGATCGACACGTTGTCAAAAGCCCCTTTCACGTCTAGTGCGAGAATGGCTCTCTGGGTGTGCGTTGCTAGTTTGTCTATGACTTTTTCCTTGATCTGTAGTAAGATGTCTCGCGTGGACAGGTGAACTCTGATGCCGGCCATGGTTTTTGGGAAATGTCCGTTGTCCTCGAGATATTCGACCATGCAGTTGTGCACCATGTGCTCGTGCAGTTTTGCAGCACATGAAGTCAGGAATGTAGTTCTTAAGTTCTGAATCCTAATCGGCCTGTTTGGTTTAGGAATCATGATCACATCATTGTGTTTCCATTATGCTGGTGCTTTATCGCTGCACCAACAATCATTGATATATTTCAAGGGTGCGTGTTGAGGTGGTTCCTTTAGATTCTAGAGTGTCTTGTTATTTATTCCATCGTTGTCCCGTGTCATGTTGTGTGTGAGTGCGCTGAGCAAGTGTGAATGTATAGCAATATTCCGCTCCATACCAAGGAACGTCTCTGTCACTTCTTTGACGATGTTTTCCCCGTAGTTGATTCCCACCTACATCCCCTGTGGAGGGTGCGAATGGGCCTCGAGAAGCGTTGGCAACGTCACAAGTGCAACTTCAAACCTAAAATGCGAATCTCCAACCTGGTCAAGGAGGCGCAGAGTATTGCCAACAACTGAAAAAAAAAGAGCTGACTTGAAACTTGTAACAAGCTTCAAGAAACCCTAAACACCAGGCGTACATAAGCTATACTGAAAAATATCCTAGCCAAGAAAGAGACAAAGAGTGCAGCAAAACAGAAAGTACACAGCCTCTAGTATAGAAGAAGAAAGTTAAGGAGAAAGATTACAGCCTGCAAACTTTGAAGTACAGTGTGTTTTCAGCACACGTGGATGTCTTGCAGATGCGTAGAACTTCTGAGTGCTCTAATGTAGGAGACACCTGTCTTCAGAAAAAAATTAACCCCGAATCTGCATATTAAACTGCAAATGCCGTCGAAAGACGATAGTTTTGCGTCTGGAGAGAGTGAACAAAACGTATATTTTATGCTCTGCGCAAGAAAATCGGTGAATGGTATTCTGGAGGCGCTGGGTTAGAGTGCCTCGAGCATGTAACGGGGGCAAACGAGTGCATTCAAGCACGTTAGACACGAGCGCCATCTGGCAGTTATCTTCGAAAACGAAGGCGTGCGCGCCCGCGGAGAAAGACGCGTGCCTGTCTCAAAGGTGATAATGTGTAGAACGCAAACCGACGGGCAGGTGCCACCACCGTGTCGTCTTAGCAAAGCGCTGGAAACATTCCTTTTTGAGCATTGCGTTACACTGTCAGTGCAGCGTGATAAACGCTACAGTGCTTAGAGTTACTTGTGTGTGCCTCTTCTAGTGTAAAATCACATATGCAAAACATCGACGTGTTGTTGTGGCGCCTCAGATATGTGCAATATTTGCTTTTTAATTAACAATCGCACAACTATGAACGTTCAATCTTGAGCAATATTGGTGGGCGCTGCGGATGGGGTCGGCCGTTTGAAGTATCATTAAGGTGAACAAACAGACAAATATACAGACAGACAGAGCAAACTTTTTATTGAAGGTCCCCAAGAAAGACTATCCTCTTTAAAACAGCACTTATTGAGCTTAAGTAGGCCCAACCACGCCTCTTTGTGTACATCTTGACATGACCCTTCAAAACTAGTGAGAGGTCATATAAAAGCACAAAACCTTCCTTTAACCGCCTCGTGCAAGCGGCGCTTACAGCGCCGCAACCTTTCAAACCTTCAGTGGCGAGCGAGGAACGGCCACGTCTACTTCGGAAATTACGCTCTATCAGTGAGACTTCGACAGCTGGAGAGAAACGTGCAGGTGTGCAATCTCGGAGGCCATGATTACACTAAACAGCACTCTGCTTTCTCTAACTTCAAGATATTAACTGGGGCAGTGTCTGGGTGCATGGCACACGCAGCTCTTGCAAGCATGAACTGGTTGGTGTTAGGAAAATGAGCGTCTAGAAGCGTGAACAAGCTCGAAGTGATAGGCTGTTCACGGGTGAATGTTACTTCATGATTGATTAATATGTGGGTTTAACTTTCCAAAACCACTACATCATTATGAGAGACGCCGTAGCAGAAGTCTTTGCAAATATCAACCACCTGGGTTTTTTAACGTGGCCCGAATGTGAGCACACGGGCCTACAGCATTTTCGCCTCCATCGAAGATGCAGCCGCCGCAGCCGGGATTCAATCCCACGACCTGCGGGTCAGCAGCCGAGTACCTTATTCACTAGATCACCGCAGCGGAGCAGTGAATGTTACTTCACTGTGAAGAACAGTGCAATATTTACTGCGCTATTTTTCTTTTATTTTCAATTCTGCGACAAGTTATTTATTACACAGGCCATTTCCACCGTAGAGAATTGGAGTGGCTTTCGAGAAGGTAACAGTGTTTATAAATTTAAGGTTGGTGCGACTCGCACTTTATTAAACGAGAGACGCGAGAAGCTAGCGTGAGTAACTAGCAACACACTCCCCTCGCGAGCTACAAACGTAGCGATATTATCCCATCACGTCCTGGACTAAGGATGCTACTCGACCTATAGGTACCCATTTGGGGCTCACACGCTCTCTTTATTGTGATAATGTTTGCTACTACCACCAGAACCACAACTAATGCTGAATGAATAAATAAGCCCACCTTTGAAACAAATTTCAAGATTTCGTGCCGTTGTATGACCCCACGCTCTGGTGGTATGGTGTGGTATGTCTGCATACTTTCTTTCTTCCTTTCTTTCGCTCGGGCTACATTGATAAATCAACTTCTCACTCCATAATTCTTGCGGCACGGTGGGGATTGAGGACCTATCGTGCTGCGCTGCTTCATGTAATTTATTAATGCAAATCTCCTAACCCAGCAGCATGCCTTAGCAACCTCTCCTGCTTCGGTAGCTGAGCCTATACGCCAGTGTAGAAAAAAAAAGTAGAATACTGCACGGCCTAGGACCTATAGTATAAGGTAGTATACCGAATTTCCCGTTCTGGTTCACTTTTTGTACTTCCATTTTCCTCTGTGTGACGGTGTTGGTAAAGACGCCACCATCTGCCTGTAACTGCACAGTAGCCCAATATCATTGACAAGTAACAGACAAAAATGCCAAGGAGAAGGAATAGTGCCTGGTAAGTTTTCGTAAAATGACCACCTAGGCCACAGGCTGGCTTTCATGAAGTAAGCGGAGAAACACTTGCTAGTGATATCGGTAGTCGCAAAACTGCTTAAGCAGTTATAGTGAGCTTTTAATAAGAATCAGCTACAGCAAAACGCGAGGAAGAGCGAGAAGGGCCGTACAAGTCTATTTGTGTACCTGGCATTCCGTATATAATGATTGGCTGAGAAAATATCCTGGAATGTTTGCCATGCAAGCGGACCACGTGAGGTGGTATGATTATCCCGATCATTTTCTGCTGACCGCTTGGCTCCGATGCGGCTTCAGAGCTGATGTGCGACTGGAGACGACGACTTTGATAACATATAACGCGTTATCCGAATACATATTGATGTGAACAAACAGACGGTAATGCCAAGAAAAGTAAGGAGTGTTTTATTTTTACTAATTATGACATAATTTTGAAGATAATATTGAAAAAATAACATGCCGACCGCTGCAACTGAACCAGAATCCTTAGAATTACGCGTCGGATGCTATGCCGATTGAGCTACAGTAGTGGTCATACTTCCGTCCACTTCATTGGGTTTATCTGTCGTTTAAACCTGAGAGTTTTAGTCAGCGCCGATCGTAGCCATTGCGACGAGCATGGAACTATTTGTCGGGTCCACTGGCATCACGTGGCGCGTGCCCCTTTTGACAAACTGGCAGTTGACGAATACCGCCTCTCATAGTACCTGTAATTTTAATGACTCTTTTTTTGTTTTTTATAGATATGATATGTGATACTGATATGAAAAATGTTGGGCAAACAAGTAAGGCACCGACCACTCCTTAGCCCTTGAGTACACATTGAACAGCCATCCTAAATAAAAAAAATGAAGAGCAGTATATGCTAAATAGAACACCTTAACCCACATATACATAAAAAACACTCATACGGTCATATCAGACAACAGCAACAAAACAATAAGGAAATGTGAGAAAGACAGTGAAATATGCATCTTATATTGTTTCTAGGTAACATTGAATCCTAACTGCACAAAATAGCAGTCAATACGCCTGGTCTTTATGGGGATGTATTCACTGATGTGTGCATAAAAATATTGTGTCTACAAAGAAAAAAACAAGCCCTTAAACATTGCCCTTTTTTCCTTTGCACCATAAGTGGTCGACTCAGTGTCGCATGATAGATATTTGCAGCTTGTCTCCGTAAATTTTATTTAAATATGCATGAAATCTTGAGTGCGATTGAACTGAATACATTGTTAAATGACCATTTAGCCCAAACCCTGTGCCAAGCCTATGCCTACCTAGAGGGCAAGCTGAGCATTTCACGAGTGTCATGAGCTTACGCTTTCAGATAGGAGGAATTACTTCTTTACAAGAGCAATTTAGGAGACAGAGAGAAAGAGAAGGGATACAAACTGTGGAGTCTCCGTCGGCTGGAAAACAAAGACCCTTTGAGAATACGTTTATATCGCGAGTTGGGGCGAAATTTTTCCAAGAGAGAGTGGCTACTAAACCACTGGTATTACTTCTACTTGACATTGTAAAGCACAAGCATTAACCGTTTATACTCCTTGACAATTGAAGTCTTTTCCTGTTAGAATATATTGAATCGTTCGTAACCATATCAAGTGCAAAATTGGAGCACACGTGCTCCGGAGATTGGTTGTGACTAAATGGGACCCCACTGTCGAATACGTCCAAACTATGACATGGACACCGGGGCACGAGGGCGTCACTGGGGACTTTCAAGAGAATGAGGCGGCTCGTGGATTTACCAACCACCTAGCCAACCCAGATCCTGCAGTAGAGGAACCTATTCTCCTAGACCTCTGCTGCGCAGTGATCCTAAAATATGATAGGGGAGATAGACAGATATATCCACCTCTACAAGGCGAACTTAGGGCTGAGGAGGTGACTGTGCTAAAAAGGCTACAAACAAACACATTCATGAATCGGTACACTCTCCACCTGGCCCAGCTCCTGGCGTATAGTGACATCTTTCAGCGTGTGGAGCTACACCGACGCTTTTTCGCATCACGTGTGAGTGTGCAGAGCTTGGAGAAGACCACTACACAAATTAGGCATGGGACGAATGGGAGGCGCTGCTGTCTAGCTCGGCCTTACAAGATTAGCGATGACTGATCCGAAGAGCTGAACGGATGGCTCGTCCTGGTGGGGCTTTGGAATAGGGGCATCGCCCAGCTGGACAAACTATGATTTTCACGCTTCTGTTACTTAGGGGCACTGAAGTTTTAGCCTGTCCGGTACCTGTACATAAAAAGTCTTTCTACTACTACTACTACTAATACTTATGAAAGACCCCAAGGCGTCGAAGAAGTGTTGGCCTCGCGTGGAGGGCATTTATTCAAAGTCATGTTTCCCCTACTAATGCCAAAGACAGGCAACACGAGATAGCCGTTTTGCATAGGGCACTTTACTTTCTGCCTCCAAATGCTTCAGCGTGACTGCGTCATCAAAAACACCATGTCAATGAAGAGAGAAAGCTGCAGGAAACGCCCACAAGCAGGGTAAAACAAGGTAGAAGTATGGTGTCACAGGTCCCGTTAATTAGGGAGGCGATCGCTGGGCTAATTCCAAGGACCGAAGTATCAGCCCCCCGAACCACACCACGAAAGCGTGGACAATTTAGAGGTGGTCCTATTTGGTGCGCCAGCGGACGCCAGCTGTGGCCCAATGACCAAGTCAGAGCCGAGAGTTGATAAACAAAGCAAAATTATATTCTCGGTTATGGCAAATCAAAACAATACACAAGTATGCACACTCGACGATAGTTGAATACAATGTGTCACCAATCAAACAATGTACTACACAATACAATCAGCCACACTCGAAACAACGGACACAGACAACAATACGCACTACAATGCAGTCGCATGCATTGAACAACCAAGACACTTAAAGACTAAAGAGTTAGAAAACTTATCCAGTCCAAAGTTCTTGAAACAGAAGTCTAAATGATACTCTTCCGAGAATCACTCACTCAAAGTCCAGCGTTGTTGTCCTTCCGCTGCCCCCGAAGTTTCTCTTCCAGGAAACCTCTGTCGTTCCGCTGCCCCCGAAGTTTGTCTTCCAGGAAACCTCACGTCTTCACTTGGCCGCTCTCCAAGCTTCAATCTTCTTCGCCGGAAACACGTCAGCTTCAAACTCGCAGCTGTTGCCACGCGTCTTCGCTCGATAGTGGTAGACACACACTCTTGCCTGTAGCTCGAGTCGTCACCCCTCAGCCGGAAATCATCCTCTTATCCTCCTTTGTCACGGAGGACAAAAGGCTTCGCCCACAAGGCGGTACACCCTACGCACTCTGGCGCATACTTTCTTCTCCTGTTTTGTCACTAAGGACAAAACCTTCGCCGACAGACGCGGCGGGATACCCTACGCACTCTGGCGTTAACTTCCTTCTTCTGCTGCTCTCCCATCTCCGCTGCTCGGTTAAATACCTTCCGCGCGCGATTCCAGAAAATTCTCATCATTTCGTCGGCGCGATGCACAGCGAAGGCTGGGGAGAGGGCGAGACGGTTCGAAGGTCGTCCGCGACGAATGACGCGACCCGGCATCACCACGCCCCTTTCCATCTAGAATTTTCCAGGGCTTGCTAGGCCGCCGATGTGGGGTGAGGAGGTTCGTCGGCGAACCTACGCTTTCGAGAGGGGAGAAGGACGTGCGCCCGGGGAGTCTGTGGATGCTTGTTTTCTTTTTTTTATCGTTGACCTCTCGGCGTTTCGTCGCGAGAATTCGGCGGCGCGCCCGTTTTTGAGCGCTCGTTTTGTCACACTGCCCCCCACTTTAAGAATATCATCTCATAATATTCAAAACCACACAAACGAGCGCGAACAGTCCCCACATACTTAAAGACTGTAACATAGTCCTTTGCTCATGGCACGTCACATTCACAATAGGTCACTCAATACAAATGTACATTGCAATTCAGTCTCACAACACATGAAATATAACCACAGGTGCATGAGTACAACACTCCATCACATATTCCAGACAATACAAATGTACAAAGGTCTTTACAACAATTGTACCATACTATACATCACATCACCGTAACAGAAATTTTGATTCACTCGACATACAATTGTGACACAGGACAACAACCACCTTAACTTAACATATTGCCCTGTCAAACACGTTCCGATTCGACCTCAATACCTATACCGTGTACTTCGAGCTGCGCTTGCGTCCTTTCTTGCGGTGCTTGCTCGATCTCTTCTTGTTTTTTCTCGTTTTGTTCCGGTGAGCCCTTTCCACCGATGATATCTGAGGCGGCGTCTCAGCCATTGTTGTCACTTCCGACACGGTTAGCGGGTCATAACGTTCAATGGGTCCTGTCTGTTTATTTACCAGCTTGTTCATGTCACGGCATTGGGCCTGGCTGGCCGACTCCGTCACCTTCACACTGTCGGTCGATTGAGGTCGTGCCGACGTAAGTCCAGCTGCCCAGCACGTAAACTCATTCAATACGATCATGTTCTCATTCACGGTCTCTTGTGCCAAGGCTTCACCTTGGGCTCGAGTGAAATCCTACACGGGATTCTTCTCCGCTGTATCTCGCGGTCCCTGTGTCGGTGGGGGCTCCATCTTCGGGTCTTCCCCCAAACGTTCTGGTTCATTCGGCCCTCGCGCCCCGTCGATGTTTCCGATGACGAGGTCGTACAGGGGGTCGTCATACATAGAGCGGAAACCTTCCCGCTGAAGTACGGTGTTTCAACCTCAATCTCTGCTTCGGGAAGCATCCGAACCGTACTGTCCATTAGGCAGACTGGTTTCGTTTTGCCTGTTAACTCACTTCCCCGTACCAATTAATCCACACGATAACAGTGTAGCTACCGGCATCTCTTAACACCGTAACCTTTTTGCCTGCAACTTTTCCAGGCAGCGTTGGCATTCCCTTCGTAACACCGGTTGGCTGTTTTGTGATTACAGCACCCACAATAGGAAGTTTCTCCCCATTTTCAACTCTACGAATCCGTCGGTGACGGCATCACCATCGGATTTCGGTGCTGCTAGCACACAGGATATCTGGTGAGTTTGACTCACTCCGTTACGAACGGCGTCTGCTTTGTGCCTAGTCTGACCACACTTGAAACATTTTACGACTGTGGGACTCGTAAAGTTAGTTCGACAGTTGTTAGCGCGATGACCCACTCGGTTACACAGGAAACATCGCGGAATGCTCTCTTGTGCACGCTTCTTTTCTTCGGGACAAGATTTCTTCGAATCTTCAGGACACTCCTTCTTGACCTTGGCCAAATTAGTGCCACCTTGCGCTTCCAAGAATTGATCAGCTAGTTCGAGCATGTCTTCAAGTGACTTAGCTCTCCTCCTTTTCAAGTACAGCGACAGGCTTGGGTGGCAACTAGTAAGAAATTGTTCTCTAATTAGGAGCGCTCTAAGTCCATCGTGCTCCTGCGCTGTCCCTGAAAGTTTAATTCATCTGTCGAAATAATGGCAAAGTCGGGTGGCATACTTCGTAGCCGTCTCACCATCGGCTGGCTTTCCTGTCTCAAATCGGTCCCGGAATCCTTCCACAGTAAATCTAAATCGCTTCAGCAAAGCAGCTTTCACCTTTGCATAGTTGGCTGCATCGGTCGGCGTCAGCCTACCGTACACACTGAGTGCTTCACCACTCAAACAAGTGCTCAAAGCAGTTGCCCATTGATGTTCCGGCCAATTCTGGCTCCTTGCAATCGTCTCAAATCTGTGAAGGTACGCGTCAAGGTCGTACTTCCTCTCATCAAGCGCTACGAGCAGCTTGCTTGGGTTCAAGCGGAAGCCGTGGTCCTCCCGTTCGCTGCTTTCAACTCTAGCTTGGACCGGAGTTTCACTTCGCTGTTGCAAACGGAGCCGCTCAAGTTCCATCTCGTGCTGCCGCTGCTGTTCCCTTTCAACCTTCTCCGCTTCTCTTTCTTCTTTTGCCCTCTCAGCTGCCAGTCTTTCTCTCTCCAGCTCCAACATCAATTGCTGCTCCCTTTCTTCTCTCGCCCTTTCGGCTGCCAACTTTTCGCTCTCCAGCTCCAACTTCAATTGCTGCTCTCTTTCTTCTTTCGCTCTCTCAGCTGTCAACCTCTCTCTCTCCAACTTAGCTGCTTTTTCTTCATCGGCCCTCTCAGCTGCCAACCTCTCTCTCTCCACTGCCTCTTTCTCCTTCTGGCTTACCCACTTCCTTAGTTCGGCACCAGAAAGACCCATCTTCTCGCCAAGAGCTACTAACTTTTCGAGATCCATGGTGTCTCGCAAATAAAGTCTTGCCGCGTGCAAAAAGTATCTGCCTAAATCAGTCTATCGGAACACTCCCCTGCACTCGTTAATGAGAACACTGAGCAACACACAAAATCGTTCCGATAGCACTATTAACAACTCGAGGCTCTTTCTGACTACTTTGAGCACACTGCGCACCAAAAGGTCCTAGTCGCGGACGCCAGTATAATTTTCACAGGTCCCGTTAATTAGGGAGGCGATCGCCGGGCTAATTCCAAGGGCCGAAGGATCGGCCCCCTTAACGGCACCACGAAAGCGTGGACAATTTAGAGGTGGTCTTATTTGGTGCGCCAGCGGACGCTGGCTGTGGCCCAAAGAATAAGTCAGAGCCAAGAGTTGATAAACAAAATAAAATTATATTCTCGGTTATGGCAGATCAAAACAATACACAAGTATACACTCTCGACGATAGTTGAATACAATGTGTCACCAATCAAACAATGTACTACACAGTACAATCAGCCACACTCGAAACAACGGACACAGACAACAATATGCACTACAATGCAGTCGCATGCATTGAACAACCAAGACACTTAAAGACTGAAGAGTTAGAAAACTTATTCAGTCCAAAGTTCTTGGAACAGAAGTCTGAATGATACTCTTCCGAGAATCACTCACTCAAAGTCTTGCGTTGTTGTCCTTCCGCTGCCCCCGAAGTTTCTCTTCCAGGAAACCTCTGTCGTTCTGCTGCCCCCGAAGTTTGTCTTCCAGGAAACCTCACGTCTTCACTTGGCCGCTCTCCAAGCTTCAATCTTCTTCGCCGGAAACACGTCAGTTTCACACTCGCAGCTGTTGCCACGCGTCTTCGCTCGATAGCGGTAGACACGCACTCTTGCCTGTAGCTCGAGTCGTCACCCCTCAGGTGGAAATGGTTCTCTTCTCCTCCTTTGTCACGGAAAACAAAAGGCTTCGCCCACAAGGCGGTACACCCTACGCACTCTGGCGCATACTTTCTTCGTCTCCTGCTTTGTCACTAAGGACAAAACCTTCACCGACAGACGCGGCGGGATACCCTACGCACTCTGGCGTTAACTTCCTTCTTCTGCTGCTCTCCCATCTCCGCTGCTCGGTTAAATACCTTCCGCGTGCGATTCCAGAAAATTCTCATCATTTCGTCGGCGTGATGCGTAGCGAAGGCTGGGGAGAGGGCGAGATAGTTCGAAGGTCGTCCGCGACGGATGACGCAACCCGGCATCACCACGCCCCTTTCCATCTAGAATTTTCCAGAGCTTGCTCGGCCGCCGATGTAGGGTGAGGAGGTTCGTCGGCGAAGCTACGCTTCCGAGAGGGGAGAAGGACGCGCGCCCGGGGAATCTGTGGATGCTTGTTTTCTTTTTTTTTATCCTCGACCTCTCAGCGCTTCGCCGCGAGAATTTGGCGGCGCGCCCGTTTTTGAGCGCTTGTTTTGTGGCATATGGGTAGCCAAAAGGTAGCGAAAGTGCTGTGCCTCCTCCATAAGCAAATACACACGGGGAGAGGAGGGTCAGAGGGAAATCAGTGCACCATAACATTGTGGCGGAGGCACCAGAGAAATCAAACAAGTATCATAAAGCGTCTGATCAAGATCATTGAGACAGCCGTCGGTGGCCAAACGTTTGCCTTAGGGCGGTACAGAAGAAGGCCGATGTTATCGAACATACGACGACATCCAATCGGCATTCCACTTCCCCAACTTCCATCGTAAACATTGGTATGCGCCCATTTAACGGCCGCTGCGTCTAACTCCGTGCACTAAGCAGACGCTATCGCAATGCTATGGGTGAATGGCGTAAAAAGCTAAAGCAAAGAACAACCCTGGGCTTTATGCCTTCGAAGCAGCTAAGGGCATCATAGCTAAGGGATCTAGATGTATAAAGAGAAAGTGATCTGAACCAAGCGGTCTCGTGCATAAACATCGGCAAGGGCGAAGCCCTCAAGCCAGCCACCGAAGAACCCTGCATGCGTCCAGCACGTATTGCCAGCCTTCTTGCGTATAGTGCCAGCGAACGCGTAATCAGAGAGTTTAGTGAGCACGGAAGGAAGCTGAGATGGTCTATTTGCGGCAGCTGCTTTATGAAAATGTGTACTCACGCATAGTGCTTCGTCTACGGAGATAGTCTTGACACCGTACTAGCACCTTCCGAAGAATACTTTAAAGTATACCTACAACCCTGGTATCCCACCACGCAATTGCTATCACCCTGCTCTATCACGAGAGAATGTGACCTATATTACAAATAACGGATGTATAATTACTGATCGCAGTCAAATTACTGATAAATACAATGAATTTTTCAATTCTGTTTTCGACCCTTCCACGCCTTTGTCTACAGCGATAAGAGCTAAAAGGGATAAAACACATTCAGACATGCTAGATATTGTGTTATCTGAAAAAGGCGTACTTTCTTTCCTGTTAAACCTTTATACCAAAAAGTGGCCTGGCCCGGATGGCATTCCTAATGAATTCCTGAGAAGATACTCGGAACGTATTGCTAAATATTTACTGATAATTTTAATGCATCTCTTGAGCAGCATAAACTACCACATGATTAGCTAATAGTGCGAGTCGTACCAATACACAAAACAGGTGATAAACATAAAGTACAAAATTACGGACCAATGTCCATTACATGCGCATGCTGTAAAATATTTGAGCATATATTGTCAAAAAGCTTGTTTAGGTTTCTCGAAAGCTCAAACAGGTTAAATCCTAACCAGCATGAATTTAGGAGACGCTTATCCACAATCACCCAACTTGCTGAAACAGTGCACGATTTCGCTGAAATAATCAATGAAACAGTTCAAGTAGACGGAATTTGCTTAGACTTAACGAAAACTTTTGATCGCGTTTCCCAATCACATTTAATTGGTAAATTACTTGATCTTGGAGTAAACTTAAATATAATTAGGTGGACTGAATCATATTTAGCTGATAGGACGCAATACGTGGAGGTGAAAGGAAAGAAATCGAGAATGTTAAATGTAACGTCTGGTGTTCCCCAGGGATCAGTATTAGGACCTGTTTCATTCCTCTTTTATATAAACGATATTACAAGTGGCCTTAGTAGCAAAATTACTGTTCGTCTGTTTGCAGATGATAGCCTAATATATTTTAAAATATATTCTAAGTATATAAAATAAATAAATAATATTCTAAATATATAAATTTGGTAGGAAAAGTTCCTACAACGCTGAAGTTTGTGATGTATATAATATAGCCTTCGTCAAGTGTGTTGTATGAAGTGATGCTACCATGCCAATCGTTGATCTCTACTGTGTAAACCTTAATTAACTTACCTGTTAGATTGGCCCGTTGTTAAAACCTGCCTGTTGTGTTATCTTTCTTGATTTGATTTTGTAGTGCTTGTGTCAACAAGTGAAGTGTATTTCTTTACCCCACCCTGTAACGGCCTTTGGCTAACAGTATCAATAAATAAATAGGGCAAATAAATAAATGCGTTCGTGCTTTAGAGTTACCTGTTTACCTTGGAGATGTTTGTTTAAAACACATCTTTGCCACTGAAAGAAAAACTCCGAGCTAGAAATGCTGTTACTGCGTTACAGTAAGGTTTTATTGTGTCATTTATTTTAATGTTCGCGAAATAGCTTGAGAGGTGTATGCGCAATGTAACATGAGTGAAGTGAGTACGCTGAAAGTGTGCTACCTTGCATACGTTCATTTGGTTATACTATCCTTCGCACACTGGCTTCACTTCTTCTCCCCTTCCTATTACTAGAATCACGCCAGAGAAAGAACTAAACAATCTGACGACTCTGCTTTCCCATTAATTTGTCCGCCCATGGTTGAAGAAGACGCATGCTGCGCAACATAAAAACGTTAAACAAAAGGTTATAGAAGATAGCAGAGACACTCTCAATGCTGTTCGTTTGGTGGTTTATTCTAAAGATGCGCAATGTAAATATCGAAGGAGTGTTCAGAAGCATACCTCTGCATTCATTGATTGACGAACGTACATATCACATTCTGTGCCCTGTTGTCAGAATGTGCATTGTGTACTTAAGGTACGTTCATCGCTGACTACTTCAGTGCGGATCAGTTCATCAGGAACGCATACTGCAGAACATATAGTTATTTTCATCACGCGAGGCATTTCAATTTACCGTGCACCTCTCTCTCTCTGCTAAGAAGGAAGGCACTGCTCGAGCTAATGTAGATGCAGGCAACTGCAAAATGCGAAAATCCTCAGGCAACCCCTTTCACCACTCCTGAACTTTGGGAGCACGTCGCTATCATAGCATCTCTATGACATAGTCTGTCCAGCCTCCTCGTGAATTCCTGTGTACTCGCTCATCGGAACTCTGCTTCTATATGTAAGCCTGTTCTACACTGACTGACACTTTGAGTAGACGTCACTCGTAGCTGATCCCAGGCCAGCGAGTTCCCTCGACACATACAACCACTGCTGCCTCCCCTTTACGCCTCTTAGAGATGCTTCAGCGATAGCAACGCGACTCGCATCGACAACTTAGAACAGCGAGCGTTCAAGCCTGACCTGCTCTAATTAACAGGCTACGCGATGCTGCGGAAACACCACTTGTCGTGCAGGCAGCGTGCAGTACAATAGCTATAGTGTAAGCTGCATAACAGTTTGGGTCGTTTCCATGGAGCTAACAGTGGCTTCACTGCACTCTTGTCCTTTACCCATTCCCGACTCCACTTCAAAGTGGCAGCTTCGTAAAAGTGCCCAATGTCATCGAAACGTCAAATTTAGGCACTAACAAGATTGTCTCAGTTGGGATTCCTCATGAAGTGCTGTGTTCTTTGTCAGTAGTGCTATTAATTGTTTTACAGCCTTAGAACCATCGTCATCAATATCAATTTTAATGAAATGAAAATTTACTAAATTTAATAAATATGTGAACACGCGATGAGTCTGTGTTTTGTCAGTAGCGCTATTAATATTTTACAGCCTTATTACCATCGTCATGAATGTCATTTTTATTAAAATAAGAATTTAATGAAATTTAATAAATATGTAAACATGCGATGAGACTCATTTTGTTCCTTGAAAGGATAGAGGATAGCGCGAGACGTTCTACAAGTACAGTTCTCACCAACTAGAAATTTACGTGCGTGTCCGCGAACAATTTATTTGTCTGAAAATGTAATTGCTGCTAAAAAAAACACAGTCCACCAGTAAAGTCATGATCCTTTTTTTGACAAGTCACAGGAAATGAACGAAACAATGCAGAACAGCCAAAACTTCACCAAATATACGTGGTGGTGCTTCACCGTAGAAGTGACAATACTCACGTTGCATTTTCATCACAGATTTGAGTTTATCGAGCCTGAGAATACATTGAACTTGCCTATGTATCGTTGAAATCTTGCCTTGTAAAGATGGGGGCTGATCCGCTGTTGCACAGTTTGTGAGGATGTTTTATCACGTAAGTTGGCGTACTACTGCGCACCACTTATAGAAACGTGGAGAGCTTTACTATAGACGTGTTATAGTAGTGAATTATTGACTATTGTTGCGCACATGGACGAAGACAACGAAGAATATCAAGGAAAGCACGGTGAACGTGCTTTGGCTCCTTGATAGCCCCCGCTATGCCTCCACTGCAACGAGAGAGAATCCCTTCACCATTTCCTCTTAACATGCAGGTCATACACAAACCAAAAGAAGAGACTTTTAAAGAACCTCTCCATGGGTTGGCTCTAAATTTGTTGCTTCGGTTGGTCCTTTTCTTTGGAGCAACTGAAAAGGCATTTAGCCACAGGAACGTTTGCGAGGCCGTATGCAATTTTCTAAAGGTAACAAAACGAATAGAATGTTAAGCTGAGGCATAGGTTCACTTTATTTCAAACCATACTAGCTTGTTCGTTTTTCGTATTACCTCTATTTTATTTCTAATCTATCATTTACAAATTGATTCTTTGTTTAAACATCCTTATCTAAATGATCTGTCTGGTAAAACAATTCCATCTCACAAATAAGGCACCGTCCGTTTCATGGCCGATACCCCGTGGTGGGTTGCAATGGGACTCTGAGGAACAACCCACCAACCATACCATTCTTTGGTTCTTTGGCTCCTTGAAGAGCATCTGGCAAGTGCTTGCCTGAGACGTATGGGCACCTGTTTTGCCTGAGACGTCTGGGCACCACCATCTTTGGCTGTCAAATCAACGTTTATTGTTTTTATACATCGCATGCACCAACATCGCATGCACCAACCCAAGAATTCCTATGCGTATGCGCGTAGGTAACACCGTTCGATTAGTTGATAAGGATACAAAATATCAAAGTTGACAGCCGAACATGGTGACACTGAAACCCACCCGTAAAATAGTCTACAGATAACGACACACTATTTGACACCGGCTAAAAAACTGCTTCTTTTCTCCACAGTTCAGCCCAACTGAAATTAAGGAGACTTGCATCTTTTTGTTTCCTGTTCAAGGAGAAAGGTGATGAACGGAAATGCTTGATCGCTATGCCTGACACCCCGGTGAGGCGATATCCCGCAGGCGGTGGGCGTTTTCGAGCTTGATATATACTGCTCGAACGGCGTTGTACACCACTGGATTTTCTAATGCAAATCGGAATATCTTTTCACATGTGGCAGCGGGCAGCAAAAAATAAAATTGACAAACTTGTACCGTGCCCGTGCTGCGGCTAATTATCTGACCGATTCGTTTTTCATTTTTCTAGGCCTAGCACGGGTCTCGAAGTTTCCTCTTTTTGCGTAAGCGCAAGAAATGGCTTAGTAAAAGATTCTATCCCATATACGACAAAGAATATTAAAAACAATATTAAGTGGGTGCGGGAAAGAAAGACTGACATCTTCCGGTTTTCCGTGACGTCAGGGGCCTAGGCAGGCGATTGGTGTAACTGTCTGAAACAGAAAACATCCAGATTTAAACTGGTAACAACACATAAAAAAACGGAGTAAGTAAGCAGCATTAACCTTGATGTAGGCGGAGCTGTTTACCGAACGACGATTTCCGCGAATATTGTGAAATCAGTTTTCATTCGTTCATCTGACATTCCCGCTATCAGCTTCGACTTGACGCAATTTATGCTGTACTTTCGTATCATTTGTATAGGCATTTGGTTCTTGAGTAAAAACTCGGAGTGTTCTTGTGGTTGTTTAAAACGTACCGGTTCTTGTATATTCTTATAGTGCTTGTATTGCGACCAACGGGAAAATGAAAAAAAAGGCAAATCGTTCTGGATCTTGTGAGGCATAATGCCAATAACTGAGAACGACTTGATTTCTCTCTATGACTGGCGCTGAACTGATCAAACATTGATGGTGCTTCATTGAGCCAAAAGTCAGGTTGTCCTCTCTGAAAGCTCTTTTAATTCACGAATAAAGAAAAGAAAGAAAACATTTGAATATTTTTTAATGATAATAACATCTGAACATTTAGTGGCTACTTGTGAACGCCCCAGTTTGTTTAGGACGCAGACCGTATACTAGTAGGCTCCGAAGTCCTTTTGGTGTTATTTAACGTACACAGACTTTGCAGAGAACTCGGACTTTTAGCATTTCACCTCCAAAACTACGTCTTCCATGGTTGGAATCGAACCCGCGGCCTGCAAATCAGCAGCAAAGCACCATTGCCACTGCACAACTGAGGCGGGCTATTGGTGAAAATAGGCGAAAGACCTTCTTCGCAGCATTCATAATTGTATGGCAGAAAAAAGAATGATAAAATATTCCTGGGCCATTATATAAGCACATGAACACACAGCTAAATGAATGAAAGACAAATGTTATTTTGATTTAAGTTCTTAGCCCTCTTATATAGAGCAACCTAATCATATCAGATTCTAGAACTAATGAGATAAGCAGTTTACTCTCAATAAAACAAACGTGGAGAAGTGTGGCAAGTTTTTTCCTTGATTCATTTCACAAATGCGCCCGCATGCACACCATCTACGAGCGTTTCAATCAAGTATTCAATCAGTGCTACAGGAAGTTCTGCAGTTCATACAAAAGAATAACCCAGCTTTCACTGCACTCGAACACATGCCTTATCTCATTGCAATGCAAATTGGCTCGACCCTCTGAGAGGCAACAATTCATTCGCTCTTTCTCGGTTTCAGTATGGCTATTCGTTTGAAGCCACCTTGACGACGCATATGAAGTAATGAGTTTAAATAGGACAAGGCAGAAAGTACGAGGTTTCACAAGCGTTCCATGCAAATTGGATCATTCCTCGGTTCCTGAGCCGCCAGCTCGGCATTCAGGAGTTGTGGTTTCGAGATTTGTATACATACCTAATTAGGTGCGGTTCACCGCGTAATGTTTTCGTGCAGTCGCACGCTTCTGTTTTTATTTCAGCTGTTAGCTGTTCGAGAGAGACAAATACAGCGATGCGATCATGTTTTCTTGTTTTCTTTTTTTGTACTGGCGTTTACTATGCCAGAGATGAAGGGAAAGAAGCTTGTCGACCAAGGAAGTGTTTGTTAAAAATGAGCACCATTTTACCAATGAGCGTATATGAATTACAATTTAAAGTGTTCTTCGTATATTGTGCGTACTACAAACGTAACCTCTTATATTGTTTTCTCAACGCCTTCCCGCAATATACAGCAAGGCTCAGTATTTCTTTTTTTTAAGGAATTAAGTTTTTGTTATTCATGGTGCCATTTAATTACACGCACGTTTTCATTTCCTCAAGGGCACGAAAGTCATAACGTAAGGCGAGTGGTAGACAAAAGAATATGCATTTCCTACCCATTGCATCAGCATCTGTTTTCTACAACATTAGTTGCAGGAAAGCCAAGGAATCGTATTACAAAGCTCGCATTGTCGGCGATACGAAGCAGGTATGGAACAAAGTGGACGAATTTAAGAAAATGAGCGTGCAAAAGCCAGCCTTTCTAGATAGAAAAATTGGCAGATCCCACGAACAGCGAGAATCGATGGTATGCGAAGCACGAGTGAGAATTAATGATATGTCACTTTAAAATCAGAATAACGTTACGAGGTGGGGGTAATTGATGCCATACATGACTTCCGTGTCATGATTATCATGTTTGGATGTGTCGGTTACCTTCGTCATCTATTCACGTCACGTGACACCAAATTTAGTATATGTGAAGCTAGCGAAACGGCCGCGAGCACGCTATGAGCATGGTATGTTTTCATGTTCTTACATGACGTGCGTGTCAGCATTGTCGTGTTTGCACCAGTCATATATTTCGTCATCGATTGATGTCACGTAACACGAAATTTGGTATATGTTTAGCTGGCTAAACGTCCGCGAGCGCATCATGAAGGGCCCAATATACTCCAATGTAGCGTTGACGCACGCGCACACTGGGCACAGCGACGCTACGTTAGCAAAACGCGAGCACTCTATAGTCTGACGCCAAGAGGGACGAGCGCGACCAGCGCCCGTCGGCGCGGCCCGAAGGCAACCAGCGTGAAATGCGTCATGCTGCATTTCGCGCCGATGCGTTACCAAGACAACACTGCGACTCTCTTTTTTTCTTGACGGAGGGACGCTGGACGCGCTGAAACGCGCATGCGTCAAAGCAACGCAGCTCAGCGGGCCTGCGAGTATATGGCAGGATGGGCACCTGGCGTAGCAAAGCCAGCGTGACGGCACTAATTGAATGCCGGTGAGCACGCGCACCGTTTCACGTCGAAATGCATTGGCGCCTTGACTGTGGCATGTAGTCATGTTCTCACATGACACGCATTTTATGATTGTCATGTTTGCACCAGTCACATACCTTCGTCATCCATTGTCGTCACGTAATACCGAATTTGGCATATGTGGAGCTAGCGAGACGGCCACTTGCGCATCATCAGTGTGGCATGTAGTCATGTTCGTACATGACGCCCATCATATGATTATCGCGTCTGCACCAGTCACACACCTACGTCATCCATTCACGTACTGTAATACGAAATTTGGTATATGCGACGTTAGCGAAACGTCCGTGAGCGCATCATGAGCGTGACATGTAGTCAAGTTGTTACATGACACGCATGTCATGATTTTCATGTTAGGGTCTGTCCCTGCTGTTCACCATGCAATCATTCCAGACCATACCAGTTTTGAAACATGCCATATGAACGAAACCACCGCAAGAGCTGCATGACCATGAAATGCATATTGTCGCGGGTTATAAATTACAGGGAATTTATTTAAAAACACGGACAGTGGGACTTGTAGAGACGCTCTCAGAGAAGGCCGCTAAGATTGTCGTCTTTTTTACTCTGCTGCGCTGCGTCTCTCGAGTGCATCCGCGTTCTTCTTTGTCATCGCTATCTCGCCGCTAAATGCAGCTATGCACGCGGCATTACCTTCCCGCCAGAGTGAGCGTCGTCCCGACGCTCAACAGGTAGAGATGCGGCCATCGAGTGTTTACATCACTGAGAGTGGTAAAGTTTCATGCGGACCACGTGCACTGTCTCAGGCAGATGCTGGCGACGTTTGGAACAGGAGGAGGCGTCGGGCACGACTTCGTACGTCACGTCGCTAAGACGGCGCAGAACCTTGTAGGGTCCAAAGTATCGGCGTAGAAGTTTCTCTGAGAGTTACATAAGGTATGTAACTGCGCAAAAAACTGACGGAAACAAGAAGGAGAGAAAAAGGACAGACAAGCGCAGACTATCAACTGACGCTTTATTGCAAGAACGAGAGGCCTTTCTCTGAGAGGCCTCGTCGTCGTACAGGAAACCTAACCCAGACTCTATCTCCTGGTTGATAAATGACGAATCGATAGCGAAGGTTGTACCGTTGGGCGTCAAGTTACTGCTGGTTCATTATTCTGACGCGGGCAAGCTGCCTTGCTTCTTCGGCACGCTCATTGAAGTCTGCGGCGTCTGTCTCTGAGTCATTGCAATCGTAAGGCAGCATGGCGTCAAGCATTGTCGTAACTTTTCTGCCATGAATTAGTGCGAACGGCGTCATTTTTGTTGTTTCTTGGCGCGCCGTATTATACGCGATTGTGATGTACGGCAATATTCGGTCCCAATTCATGTGTTCTACGTCGACGTACATGCAAAGCATGTCAGCGATTGTCTTGTTAAGTCTTTCTGAAAGCCCATTCGTTTGTGGGTGGTAAGCTGTCGTCTTCCTATGCGCTGTGCCACTTAGCGTAAGCACAGTGCGCAAAAGCTCGGCTGTAAACGTGGTACCTTTGTCTTTTATGACGACAGCTGGAGCACCATGTCTCAGAACAATGTTCTCAATGAGGAACTGGGCCGCTTCAGCTGCAGTGCCACTCGCGATTGCCTTGGTTTCCGCGTATCGGGTGAGGTAGTCCGTCGCCACTATAACCCATTTGTTGCCGCTGTCCGATGTTGGGAATGGGCCCAGCAGATCCATTCCAATTTGAGAAAACGGGGTTTCTGGCACGGGCACAGGATGTAATAGCCCAGCGGGTTTGACAGGTGGTACATTGCGCCGCTGACAGTCAATGCATGTTCGGACGTAATGTTTAACCTCTGCTGCGATTCTTGGCCAGTAATATTTTTCTTTGATGCGTGTCAGTGTTCTTGTGAAACCGAGGTGGCCCGCAGTGGCTTCGTCATGGCAGGCTTGTAAAATTTCGCTGCGGAGAGCTCCAGGAACTGCCATCAGATAGCTTCTACCTGTTAATGAAAAGTTCTTTTTGTACAGAATTCCGTCCCGTAAACAGAATGACGATAAGTTCTTCGAAAACACTCTTGGTGCATTGACGGCTCGTCCGTTCAAGAATTCTATAAGCGAGTTGAGCTCCCGATCATCTTGTTGCTGCCGAGAAATGATAGCTGCATCAACAACTCCTAAAAAACCTGGGAAATCATCATCCTCTATAGCCGGTGATTCAATCGGTGACCTTGACAAACAGTCGGCGTCTAAGTGTTGCCTTCCGGACTTGTAAACTACGGTCATGTCGTACTCTTGGAGCCGTAAGCTCCATCGTGCTAAACCTCCAGATGGGTCTTTCATGTTGGTCGCTTACTACTTGGAAAGCGCGGCCATATAAGTACGGGCGGAACTTCACAACTGCCCAAACGACGGCCAGACACTCCTTCTCCGTTGTTGAGTAGTTGAACTCGGCGTGTGTCAACGTTCTGCTAGCGTAGGCAACCACTCTCTCCACACCATCTTGGCATTGGACAAGAACAGCACCTAGGCCCACATTGCTGGCGTCTGTATGGATGGCTGTTGGTGCATTCTCGTCGAAGTGAGCGAGGACAGGTGCAGTTTGTAGACGCTGTCGCAGCTTGTTGAATGAAGCTTCTTACTCTTCAACCCCTACATATGCGATGTCTTCCCTTGTAAGGCGGGTGAGTGGAGAGGCGATGTGTGCGAAGTCTGCTATAAATCGCAGGTAGTAGGCGCAGAGACCCAGAAAACGCCTGACGGCTTTCTTAACAACAGGCCTTGCGAACTTTGCGACGGCTGCTGTTTTATCTGGGTCAGGCTTCACACCTTCGCGACTGATCACGTGTCCCAGGAACTGGAGTTTTTCGAAGCCGAAGTGGAATTTTTCCGGTTTGAGTGCGAGTCCAGCGGACCGTATGGCTTGAAGGACTGACAGTAGCCGCTTTAGATGCTCTTCAAACGTGGCCGAAAAAAACGATCACGTCGTCGAGGTACACAAGGCATGTTTTCCATTTCAGGCCGGACCGAATGGTATCCATTATTCTCTGAAACGTGGCTGGAGCTGAGCATAAACCGAAAGGGAGGACTTTGAATTCATAAAGCCCGTCTGGCGTCACGAAGGCGGTCTTTTCTCGGTCGTGCTCATCTACTTCTATTTACCAGTATCCACTTTTAAGGTCCATTGACGAGAAGTAGCGCGCATGCCGTAGCCTGTCCAAAGAGTCATCGATCCGTGGTAATAGATAAACATTTTTTTTTGTAACATGGTTCAGCTTACGATAATCGATGCAGAAACGCAAGCTGCCGTCTTTCTTTTTCACGAGTACCACTGGCGATGCACAAGGACTCTTTGATGGTTGGATAACGCCATCCTCTAGCATTTTCTTGACTTACTGCTGGATTACCTCACTTTCTTTCTGAGCGACGCAATATGGGTTCTGTCGAATCGGTCTTGCTGTGTCTTCCGTAATTATGCGATGCTTAGTCAGAGGCGTTCGACCTACTCGTGATGTCGATGAGAAGCAGTCCTTGAACTGGTCGAGCAGCTCCATAAGACGGCATCTTTCCGTCGGTGTTAGACTCGGACCGATATCAACTGGTGGTGTATGTGGAGGTGATTGAGCTGTGGCTTCCCCTTGCATTAGAAGACAGTCGTGAGAGTAGTCGAGCTCTTCGAGATACGCCACAGCCGTGCCTTTACCGATGTGCCGGCGCTCATTCGTGAAGTTGGTCAGAAGCACGTCTGCGCGCCTATCCACTAAGCTGACGATACCGCGAGCGATGGCGATGCCTTGGTGAAAAATAAGGTCAGTGATGCGTTCGGCTATGGCGTCTTCATTACAGTGAACGGCGCAACACACGGAAACAAGACTACATGACAGTGGTGGCACGCAGACGTCGTCGTCGACCACACGTAACACCCTGGGTTCTTGGTCTGGATCAGTGGTCACAGACTTGTCAGCGGCGAATGTGATCACACCGTCGCGTATGTTGACCACAGCACCGTACTCTCTTAAGAAGTCCATTCCCAGTATTATAGGTTTGCAGCACTCCGGTAGGATCAGAAATGTGGCTACAAAAGCCACATTCTCAATAATGAGTCTTGCTGTACATTTTCCCGTGGGAGTCATTATCTGGCCTCCAGCACTTCGGATATAAGGGCCCGTTCATTCCATCCTGACTTTCTTGAGTTCGTCTGCCAATGGATCACTCATTATGGAGAAGTCTGCACCCGTATAGACTAAGGCCGTCACTTCAACGCCGTCAATCGTCACAGCGAGGTCGGCAGTCACAGTTTTCTCGGCGAAGTCTTCATCGTCGTCTCTCACGTGTTTCGGCAGCAGTGGGGGATTTTCGGCAATTCGACGGCTTGCAACCTTCCCCCCAGAGGTCGCTGCTTTCTGTTTCCCCGCCGTGGGCTGAGAGACCGACCTCTGACAGCGTCAGCAAAACTACGGCGGCTTGGTGAACCAAAGCGAGCCGGTGATGGTGACCACGTCCGGAATGTAGAAGAGCCTTCCCGCCTGCCAGCCTGGTCGTCGTCGATGGGGGCACGGCTTTCGTCGAACTGTCGGCGCGTAGCTGTAGGTGCACTACCGCGGTATTCAGCTCGGCGATGTGGGCAAAAATGGTTAATGTGCCCTGGCTCTCCACAGTTGTTGCAGAGTGGTCGACAATCCGCAGTGCGCCATATGTCGGTCTTCCGCATATAGGGCCGCCTCACAAAATCCTGCTGAGCCCAGGCTGCCACAGGATACGGTTCGAGGTACTGCGGCGCTGGCATGGGCATGGGTCGACGAACAGCGTCTGCATAGCTGTATCCGTTCGGCTGGTAGGATACTTCTGGAGCCAATGAACGACGCACAGCGTCTGCATAGGTACACGAGTTTGGACGGTGCGGTGGAGGGGAATATTTTTGAGGAGAGGCAAACGCTTGTCGAAGTTCATGGCGAACGACTTCAGTGACGGAGGCTACCGTGGACTCCTGCTGCGGGGGTGCCTGTGACTGCAATGTGTATTTAGCGTTCTCCTTCGCGATCTCCTCACGCATGATCTGTCTATTCAGGTGGCGTAGAGAAAACTCGTTGTTTGCGGTAAGTGCGGCGGCGCCTGCAGCTGCGCCGGTGGCCGGGCGATCAGACTGTCGGTACCGTTGCTGTAGCGCACGCTCTATTGCGGTGGCCTCCCTGGTGAATTCGTCCACTGTTGTTGGCGGATTGCGCACAAGACCAACAAATAGCTGCTCTTTGACGCCCCTCATGAGATGGCTTAGCTTTCGAGCCTCGGGCATGTTGAGGTCCGCGCGGTGGCACAAGCGCACCATATCCTCAGCAAACATGGCGAAGCTTTCATGCAGTTGTTGGGTGCGTCCTTCAAGAAGGCGTTGTGCATTTTCGTGTCGGTCCGCGTTACCGAAGGTGTCAAGAAACTGACGACAAAACTCCTCCCATATCATCAATGTTGCCTCCCGGTTTATAAACCACGTCTTCGCGCCGTCTTTAAGGGCGAAGTATACGTGGAAGAGCTTTCCATCGAGACTCCAGTAGTTCAATTTAGCTACCCGTTCGAACTGCTCAAGCCAGTCTTGCGCATATTCGTTCAGCCGGCCATGAAATGGTTCAGGAATGCGCATATTCTGGACCGTCACCTGTGCAGGACTCCTTGCCATTTCTCGAGAAGGGGTGGTTGTCGGAAGTGTTGCTCCCTTTAAAAGGCCAAATTCTGTTTCAAGACCTTGAAGGCGACGGCTTGAGCGGTGCACAGGCGTCTCCACGCGTGGCTGTCTCGTAGGGCTGGACTCGGGGCTTCTCACAGGGGTGCTTATCATGAGGTGGTAGTACCCAGCTCCTCCACCAGTGTCGCCGGTTATAAATTACAGGGGGTTTATTTAAAAACACGGACAGTGGGACTTGTAGAAACGCTCTCAGAGAAGGCCGCTAAGATTGTCGTCTTCTTCACTCTGCTGCTCTGCGCCTCTCGAGCGAATCCGCGTTTCTCGTTGTCGTCGCTATCTCGCCGCTACATGCAGCTATACACGCGGCAATATCATGGCATCCATGACATACATATCATAACTTTTGTGTTATCTCTAGTCAAATACGTTTTTCACACAATCAAGTAATACCATACGAAGTTTTGTACTTATACCAGTATCGAAACGGCCAGGAGAGCTCAAAGTCGTAGGCGGCTAGACAGATAGATAGATAGATACGATCAAAGTGGTCCGAAGTTCGCTAAGAAATGCTTCGCATTTAAAAGCACGCTGCTCCACATAACTTTCCTACAAATACCGTTACTTCAATGATTTTTTACCAAGTTTGGCAACAACTGTCCTGCTCAATCTCAAGCAGCTCCTCTACATTCTAGTAAAAAAAAGTATTTGATGAAGACTTTCAGCTTGCAAGCGTAAAAGCTGAGAAAAGAAGGTCAGAAATTCTAAAATTCCCGTACAATGAAGCCGTTGGAAATGATGGCGTTAATACAAAATTTCTGAAGCCCCGCCACGGTGGTCTAGGGGCTAAGGTACTCAGCTGCTGACTCGCAGGTCGCGGGATCGAATCCCGGCTGCGGCGGCAGCATTTGCGATGGAAGCGGAAGTGTTGGAGGCCTGTGTGCTCAGATTTGGGCGCACGTTAAAGAACCCCAGGTGGTCGAAATTTCTCGAGCCCTCCACTACGGTGTCTCTCATAATCATATGGTGGTTTTGGGACGTTAAACCCCACATATCATTCAATCAACAAAAGTACTGAAGGAAACTGTACACTTTCTTTCATGGCCTCTTTTTCACGTCATCAATACCTACCTGAAAATTTAATGGCCAATTACGCAGACGTACTAAAGATTGCGAAAGTAGTACCTATATGCGAATCAGAAGATCGAGAAAACCCGAGCGGCTACCATCCCATATTGGTGCTCAGAATTGTGAACACGCATTTTGAAAACATAATTAGGCCCGTTATGTGCCAATTTCAAAGCTTAAAACACATAATCTGCCCTGGACAACATGGTTTCCTCACAACCAACCGCAGCTGGCAGTTCGTGAACTAAGTACTTCATGGTAATAAAATAGCTGTCAGCGTTTTCTTAGAAATAAAATAAGCATTCGATACAGCTCCGCATTCCGTACTTTAAAAAAGCTACATTTTTATTGACGTGATTTGAGGAGATAATAATCATATGGTGGTTTTGGGACGTGAATCAATCAATCAATCAATAATCAATCAATCAATATCAATCAATCAATCAATCAATATGGAAATTCTGCAATATATCACGTGCGCCTGGCATCAAGAATGAAGCCACACATTGCAAGATCCGCGTGTAGACAAAACAGTGGCCCTGATTGATGAAGAAAGCGAAGTGAACAGCCCCCCTAACATTTTGGTTACCTGGAACTGCCATGTTCATTTTTTTTGCACAGCGCAACAAATCTACGGCGCTTCGTGCTCGGCACACTGCGAGGACCACCCGAATGAACCTGGTCGTGGCTAAACTTGACTGAACTAACTGAAGCTTGATGCCCGTAAACCATGCATGTGGACTCCAACACCGGAGAACACGTCTGGATCATCCCAATTTTAAAATCAACAAAGGTTGAACTAACGAGCTTTTACTGTATACACAAAAGAAGGGGGTGGGGAATATGAACCTTTCACTTTCTGCCCACTGACGTGGGTTTTAACATCCCTGTGTTTCTTTTGCCTTCTCCTTTGTGTTGTACGCGCCCATTCCACCTTTACATATATAACAACCGACAATGTAAAGCTAAGTTCATTATATGACATACTTCGCGCATTTGGTAAAACCAGGGAATCCGCACACGAAGGGATGTCGGCTTAAAGCAAGGTTTCCAGTGAGATCGGATATGCTGCGGGACCAAAATTACACAATAGCGCCGAGAAGGTGAGGCCATTAATTATGCGCCAGTTTCCCCAATACATAACACGCCAAAGAAAAAAAAACCGCGACAGGAACACCGGCCATGCTAATGTGGTTCCTCCGTAAGGACCCATTTAGCTTCGGCATGAATCGATGTCGTGCAGTAAGCTACAGAACACGGAGGAAGGACAAGAGGGAGAGTAGGAGGGGTTGATACACGAGAGGGGACGTCCGTGTTTTTGGGCACGAACAGAAGACAGGGCACGTAGCAGCCACCCGAGTTTGACAGCGCTGCAGCTGCAACTGGCACATGCTGCAGGCGAAACGCAATGCGAACAGAGGTACGAATAGTAGCGAACAAATAAGTATTGAGGTCCTATATACACAGTACAGACGCTGATACCATCACTGATGGAGCCTGAAGCTCAACGCGGGTGGTGTAGTTGAGTGTCAAAACCAAGTACAATGTATTGAATGACATTGACACAGTGTGTTTGCTTTCATTTACGTTGTTGGATTTGTGAGCTGAGCTACAAGAAGACACCGGAGTAAGCTGTTTGATATACTTGGTATGCTTTGCTGCGTTAAGCTAGTCACCCACTCCACTACCCACTCCGCGTGAAGAACGAGACTAAAGCTGCTGAAAAAGATCCGTAGACAGTTTGCTAGGCAACGCGATTCAATCCGAAGCCTGTACTTCCCATAATTTCAATGAGGGTACGTGATCGCTGTGCCTGATTCCTCTCTAGGTATCATTGTATGAGAATATATGCCGAGCACCAAAACCGCGATACGATGTAGGCATACATAGTTCAGTAGCGTCGTGTTGTGAGCTGCTGGCGACCTTGTTCAGGGATATGTAGAAAAGCATAGAAAAATAATAATGATCTCCGTGAGAGGCAGCAAACCCAGCGGCGGCAGCGTTTTGGGCTATACTGTATACAAAGCAGCATTTTTGTTGGCTTGGCTGCTCGTATTCCGATATGTTTTAGATGCGGAAGCATCTTATACTCGCGCCTTGTAGTGCACCGTCCGCGCCGTCCGCGCCGTCCGCACCGCTTCTCGAACATTCGACAGCTGACGCGCGCGCATGCGCCGTCGCGCCGTCGCCCACTCTTCCACCATCTGTGCATCCCTTCCTCCTCTACACACCGCGCGCGCTTCACTCCTCCACCATCTGTGCACCCTTCCTCCTCTACACACCGCGTTCGACATCTACAATTCTCCTGATTCTCCAGTGGACGCGCATGTGGCGTCGCGCTTCGAGAACATTCAACAGCTGACAGTGCATGCGCCGTCGAGCTGTATATATACTCAAGGTTGGCGCTCGCTCGCTCAGTTGCCGCTCGTCGGTTGGTTTGTACGGCGCGTCGACATCCAAGGTCGCGGTGAAATGAATTCCAACGAATCCACAAACACAATGATCGACGTCCCTTCGACCAGCGCCGCCCTTTCGCATACGTGTGTACGTGTTCACTCATTTAACACCCCCTCCTACAACCACGTTAACCAATTTAGCCATCGACCCAAGTAAGTCGCAATTTAACACCCCATTTCACAACCACGTTAACCAATTTAGCCATCGACCCAAGTAAGTCGCACTTTAACACCCCGTTAACCAATTATATGCTCCGCATCCTCCTCAGTGTTCCCCCGAGGGAAGCTGCGGGCAATTTTTTATTTCAACTCTTGTATTTAGAACCTCATTTCGCGTGCTCCACTTCCGAAAGATGTGGAAGGGCTTGTGTGCATGCATGTAGGACCACACAAACTGGCTTATGAAGATAAGCTTGCACAACTATGCCCTAACAAACAAGTTTGGATTCAAAAGCAGCATTACATGCTCTTTACGCATGCGAACTGAATGTCATTGCCATGCCGCTTACAATGCCAAAACGCTTCATTTCTCAGTACCGTTGTTTTTTCAACTCAGCTGAAACATGACTAGATGTGTTTAGAAAATTTTTTTTATATCATAGACAGCTGAAGTAAATAACAATTCAAGATAACATCATAGCTTTTGCGTTCGAGACATACTTGTGCAAGAATATCAAGACCCAGTTTTGTAACAAAGATACAAAACACAGAATGACGTGTGTTCATAAAAAAGTGTTTAACGATTTAGAGTGTTAGTACTTTACTATGGGAGAGGAAGAAGCTGCCACGAACGTAGTATCGACACGAGTGGCAATCAATACCGATGATATTTGGAGAAATTTATTTTGAGAAACAGTGGAAATTGGAAGAGGATTTGTGTTTAGAAAAAACTGTTTAACGATTTGGAGTACTCGGTACTCTACTATGGGAAAGCTAAAAGCTGCTCTTGAGCCTCACACATGATGTGGCCGAGTCGAAAAACAGGGCACAAGTGTGGTGGTTCGTGAGCTCCCAGCAACAGTAAAATAGCAATACTTCACTTCCAAGCGTCTACAAGCTCTCTCTACTCTCTCGTCAGGCTTATTAAAAATGAACGGCTAAGGAAGGCAGCCATCACAACATAGAATGCTACAAATCAAATACACTTTATGTGTTCTTGACAGCTTTTAAGCTAATGTCAGCAACCGCAAAATGAGAGGCTTTCATCTAATAAAAACAGTGGGACAGAAATCAAAAGCTACTACGAAAGCCACGTTGACACATTCCAGCCACTAATAATCACCGGGACCACGCGCTGCAGCTTCACGAGTCAAGCACATGATCGGAGTGTTCGGAGAGAAATATTTTATCATAATACGCTTCGGCACGAAAGTCATATGGAGACTACATATGCTGACCAAAAAATGATGCACTGAGTTATGGTGGAGGATCTCACGTTAATTGTATGTCATTTATCGGCAGTATTTTGTGGTGTTGCGATCAAAATTTCAGAAAGTTCAGAAAGCTAGTTAAATGAGCGAAAATTCGAAGTATATGAGAGTAAGGGAAAAAATTGTCGCGATTGAGTGAATGAGGCAATTCATACCGGTGACCACTTGCTGCGTGGTGCGATGCATTTTAACATACGGCTATCACCCATATCTTGTGTATTCATTGGGCTACCACACATTATGAAAGGCGTGCTATTTATATGCACCAATTATCATTGGTGGTAAGTCCATCTCGAAGGTGCTTCATAGTGACAGAAGCTTGACTAGTTGTGACGTCAACATGACGTCATTATGACTTCCCGGGATTCAGCACCAATGTAAAACATTAGCACTGGCATAGCTCGGCTACGCCAGGATATACGTAGCGTGAGCTAAGGTTCAGCTGATTAGCTTTCATGGCTGTCAAAGGTTAGGTTATCATGCTTACTGCTGGACGGATGGACGAATGAACAAGAGGGTTTGTGTGGACAAGTGTTAATTTTAAAAGAATAAAAAATGCCCGGCCTGCTGCGCCAAAGTATTCCAGGTTACCAAATTAAAAAAAATAGAACTACTGTCAAAAAGTAATTTTGAAGAAGAAAAGAGGAAGCGAGAAAAAAATAAAGCACAGAGCATGAACACCGTTGCCGACAACCTCCAAGCGAAGGAAGGACAGACGAACCGGGCAGGCGCACATACAGAAGGAAGGACGAATGGACGAATGAACAGGCTAACGAGTGAGCTGACGCGAGTCAACCACCAGCTCACTAGTGACACATCACTCCAGGAGCTTCCAGGCCTTCTCTGGCATTCTAGATGTGTGCCTTGTGACGTCATTTTTCTCGCGCATGCACAGCACTCTCAGCATAAGTTTCACGATAATTCTCAACCTCGGCCAGTGTAGCTTAAGTTACAGGAGTGAGGTTTTCCTTCTATTAAGAGCCAGGCTTCAAGGACAATGCTTCTCAAGAGATCAGAGCAGAGCGTCCAAACGCTGGTGTTTATTTCAGCGAGAGGACCACAGATCCTCATTCCAGGCCCCGTCCTTTGTTTTTATTTCATTCTTGGGTGCGCTATGTGTCCTCTTATTAGAACGTATCATGAAATGCGGCGTCACACAATGATGTCACCGTATGACATCATTACTCTAACAATGAAGGGTCGATACCGGAGGAATTCCATTATAAAACAGGTTATTGGAAAGCAACACCAAACAAAATACTGTCATATAAAAGCCAGCATTGCAAAGGTTGTCTGCAAAAGAAAAATGGACTTCTACGGATAAACAATTCTTTTATGAATTCGTTGAAAGAGGCTGTAAAGATTGAATGCTGACAATACATGCGGCACTTAGAGTCAGCGAAACTGGAAAGACCAGCGAAAGTATATAAAAAAATAGAGCTCTTAGGAAAAAAAAACGTAATTAGCAGCAGGCTCGCAATGACAGGCTATAGTGTCATCAGGGTGCCTCTGCCATCAGTGCACCATCTTTCAAGTGCCGCTTGAAACTTGGGTTAACGAGGCCATTAATGGCGATTTGCAGGTGCAAGAGTGGCCATTGATAAGCGCTTCAGGCTGGCGATTACGCGCAAAAGGCACAAAGCTTTAGTACTCTAAAAAATTCCTGCTTTTCAAAACGACCAATTCTGGGCAGCCGTTTAAAAAAAACCATTAAGAGCACCTGTGGAAGAGCCAGCTATTCCTGCCGTTAGGTTTACCTGTGCCCGTCATTAAGCAATGAATTTGTTGTCCAAACTGTGTCCGCGTTTGAAGGCTGAATATAGTGCCGTTTTCAACAACTTCTTTTTTTTACGTTTTTATCGGCAGTTCATCCGAGTCCCTGGTTATCTCTATCACTGAGTCAGCCCAATTCCACCTAGAGAATTTCAGGCCTGCGCACTCTTTCTGCCGCGGGCTCTGACGTCACTCACTTCAGACTGCCGTGTTTCACTGCATGGACATGACTATACGCTTGCTTTCGTCGATTGACAGACATAGATTACCAAGCCTGACGAACGTTTTCGTTCAGTTCTGGTGTCCTTGTTGGTAACACGAGAAGACCGTGTTGTTCTGTGTCCGTAAACTGCAGCGTGGATATGTGATGCGCTTTGTGCACTGGATAATCGCAATGTATATGGCTGCAAATCCGAGTGGTTGGGTGATGCTGCGTGGCAAATTTCGGTCACAAGTAGACCGAAGTTGCGAGTGTTATCATTTTTTAAGGACAACTGAAGGACAAATTTTGAGTGAGCCATTCATCTAGCTGACGTGGAAATCCATTTTCTTCGTGACCTGAAGGTACGTGTGCCCGTACTACATATTTTGAAGCCATTCCAACGGCAACAACTCCACCATGTTCGGCGTTTACTCTAAAATAAAGGGGTCTTGTGTGCTGGTGACTTGGTACCGTAAGCCTTGGCATTAAAATATTGAACGCACATGGCAGTACATTTTCAAAGCAGGGTTTTTCCTTTAGGGTCGGTAAACATTTTGCTATTGACGATTAGCACCGCGAACTTTTAGCGTTACCTACGTTTACTTGCATTGTTGGGATGAAAATCGACAGATCCCACGTGATTCGACGTTATGCAAAGCTTGCGAAGAGAAGGTGACCGTGTTTGAATTTTTTCATTTAGCGACACGTCATGAAATGATGCTAAATATATGTACAAGTGTTGCACGCACAGACATATGTTGAAGAGAAGCCGATGTTTATATATCCAGTTGTTTTCACTTGCACAACAATGTGAACTGTAACATGCATCTTAACAACACCGGAAGCTGGTATGAAGCACTGATGCTCACGAAAATGCAAGCCCTGGACACCGCTACACAAATTAACTTCAGCGCATGGCACCTAACTACAATTGACGTTAACCCGACGTGACGGCTGTATCAAAATAGTACATATGTTATGTTTACAAAATTGGGTAGGCAGCCCTGCTACCACTATTGACATTTTACGAAGGTTAACGTCCATTTGAATAGTAGTTCCGATACGTGGGGTAGCTCTGTAGTAAAATGCTTTATTGCCCCACAGAATGCTTGGGTTCAAATGGAAGCGACATAGCCACCATTAACGAATAATTTCTATGCGTCGTTTCCTTTCGACCTTCATTATAACGGCTTTAGGGTTGGTGATGTGGTGGGTCGGTGATGGGGTGCAGGGGAATGTTTCAAGGACGAAGTAGTGGGCAGTTTGCAAAGGTAAAACTGTAAGCGGTGACGTACAATCAAGGAATGGACACAATGGGACAATGTGTAGTTTTTTAACGTGCACCTGCATACAAGTACACGACCATCTTGCATTTCATATTGGCTACTTTTGAACAGTATTTGATTTATGGTCGGTGAGGTGGTGGATCAGTGAGGGGGCGTAGTGGGATGTTTGCAAGGACGAAGTAGTGGGCAGTTGGCAAAAGTGTAACTAAAGGCAGTCACGTACATACATACGCGGAATGAACAGACCCATGTTTTAGTAGCTTCGCCCCTAATAATTTTCTAGGTGGCATCGGTCAGCCTGAGCGATTTGTGACACATTTGAAAGCGCAACAACCGACAGTGTAAATGCAGCAACAAAAAAGGCTCCCGAGTTTCGGGATGGTGCGACGGAAAGTCGACCACAAAAGTTTACGGACCACGCGATTGAACCCTTCTCCGACGTCAGTGACACTCAACGGCGCTGCAACGCCCGAGGGGCATCCCTCTCTTAATCTATGGTCTGTCTGTTTTCTGATTGGGTGCAAATAGTTCTCACTGTTCACTTTTCAACGCGTCGTGCTTTTTGGAATCTGCGTCAACGTGCTTCTGCCTCGAGACCAGTTTGTGAGCCTATATAAGTGTTATCTGTCGCAAATCTTTGTCACAGCGATACCTAGCCAATGAAACGCTGTTCCAGGCAAGCCGCGATATAGTTGATCCTGCAATGAATGTAGAAGTATGACAGCTATATTGCAGATACGTGCTCCGCGTGAAAAGTGTGAACCAACAGTGTGCTGCGTGTTAGTAGAAAACTCAAAGGTAAGTGAACAACAAGAAGAGCCATTTACGGCGTAGCAGTGCGGTCGACGGTAAATGGCGCCCCACTAGGTGGCGTTGCACTCACTTGCGTGGTCTGCAAGCTTTTGTGGTTGACTGTACCTTCACGTTCCCCTTATCGCAGGGCAGCGAGCATATGGAGACGGATGGGGCCATGCGTTCTTCCAGGTGCTACTGCACGTCTCCAGTCATGGTGAGCTCTCCGTTCACTGTCGAACCAACTAGTACGTAGTCCTTATGGTGCTCACCCAGTTCTGACGAACTATAGTTCATCAGATCGTACCTGCATTATCAAACGCGAAATGCAGATCAGCGATGTATATACATCAAAATGCGTCCCGATAGGATGGTCGCTTTATCGCAGGGACATGAGGCACATTGCCCGCGAATCTTTCGCTAGCGGCCAAGGCCGTGAATAACTGTCTTCGCGGCATATAATTTTTAAGTAAGTGTCTTAGCGAATTACACAGACACGACTTGTCTCGCAGTATTGTTTTATCCCCCCGTGAAGATCCTCATGGTATCCTGATATGTTGAAAATCACCGTAGCACAAAAGCTCTGCATTTGAGAATTGCCATCGCTATATAAGTGATTCTGAAGTATACCGATGGGTTTCTTGAAACCAGACGTCAAAGTTCTTTCAGGAATGATCCGAACACAAAGTATGAGAATGTCCTTTTTTGAAATGGTGATGTAGGCTGACACATTGTTGAATATACCTCCTGCTCCAACCTTCTTCACAGTCGATCCCGATACACGCCAGAGACTAAAATTTTTTGACTGTGGCGTGCTAGTTAAGTGGAGGTTGAGACCCCAGATTTAAAGCGTCATGGCGTGTGGTATGCAATAGAAGGTTACCAGATTCCCAGCCTTTTTATCTTTGGTCCTATCACTATTTTTTCTCTCAGAAGTCTTCCTTCAGAGAATAAAGCTGATGTGAGAACAAGGGTAGCCTCAACATCAGGTTTGTTTGCGTTGGCTTGCACAACAGCATGACATGCTATGATTTGTATAAACAGACCTCAAGTCGGGAAAAAAAGCCACTGTATAGTTCTCAGTCCCAAGGATCTGCAACGGGCTTTCGCCAAGAAAACATTTTCATACTACATAAAAAAGATGTTAAAATTAAACATGACGTGCAAGCAAAAACTATATAGTGAAGTTTATTGTGAATTCAACATCACTAAAGTGTACCGTGAGTAAGCCTTGAGAAGGTGCGTTGAGCAGGTGCATGTGTTGTACACTGTCTCTGCCATGCTTGAAATGATTAAAAAAAATCTTGCATTCTCAAAAAAGATCGCTAATCAAACTTCTAACATAAAGTGGACTTGATTAAAAATTGGGCGGAATAGCATACCACCAAGTAACGTGCTTTGTCAATGAAACCAAACGTTTGGAAGAGGTTTTAGAAAGGTCGAAGAAGACTTGTTAAGCGTGAAATTATCTCGACACAGCGACAGAAAAAATTCAGCGAAAGGAACACCCTTACCTGTGCTAGATACATGGCAAAGCTGCTCCAGAAACAATGTAAATGAACAAGCTGCAGTCAAACTGAAGGACCTCTTCGTGTTGGGCTCGCCCAGGGGCAAAGTCGGCGACGACAATTTTTTTCAAAACCTCCTTGGTGGCGACGAAGGGTGTCGCTTATGTCCGTCTGTAAGAGCACAAAGAGATAATGGAAAGCGGTCTGGAGCAATGTCAGGAAAGACACGCCGAGAAAAAAGTAAATGGTTGGGTCGAGAGTCAGGAAAGCAGGCTGCAGAAGGAAGGAAGGAAAGAAGGAAGGAAGGAAGGAAGGAAGGAAGGAAGGAAGGGAGGGAGGGAGGGAGGGAAGGAGGGAGGGAGGGAGGGATGGATGGATGGATGGATGGATGGATGGATGGATGGATGGATGGATGGAAACCAGAAAGACATCCGGTTGGCTACCCTACACTGGGGATTAGGGAAGGGGACAAGAAAGATGAGAAAGAGGAAAGAGAAGGAAAATACAAGGAGAGACTGACAGTAATTTCACTGCAGAAATAATAAGACTGTACATGGGGAGCCGAACAAAAGCGGTAACACGAAGTTATTGTGACGCCAACTGCATGTGACACTCGCCGAGCAACAAGATAAAGAAAGAAAAGAGGAACGAAGAAAAATCAACACTGAATAACGCTTTTACGGGCGACTCTGGAGGCGTTAGGCCCCAGCGCCGCACCACAAAGGCCTCTTCCAGCCACAATTTTTTTTTCTCAGAACGGGCATATTCTGTCAAAGTACGAGACAGCAGTACGGTTGTTTAGGTTTAGTCTAGTAACATTTCTCGCATATTTTGCGAGTGAAGGAAAAATAGAGAATTCAGCTGATTCCGCGTAGTTGAGACGAAAAGACAGCGGAGATGTAAATATGATGATGACTTTTAGTATAAAAAACCATCATCATCACTTCCAACATCATCGTTATTTTGTTTTATTTATTTATTTGCTCGCCCCTAATCTTTAGTCATGTAATCTGCATGATGCCTACTACTATAGTAGTACAGCTATTACTACCACCACTATTCTATTGATACTACTAATATATTACTGTACTACTACTTTTACTACTGAAACTACTAATACTTCTGCTGCTCTGCCACTATTACAACTGCTAGATTGATATGTGGGGCTTAACGTTGCAAAACCACTATATGATTATGAGATGCACCGTAGGCGAGGGCTTCGGTAATTTAGCATTTTCGCCTATGTCGAAAATGCAGCCGCTGCAGCAGGGTTTCGATTCCGCAACCTGAGGGTCAGCAGCCGAGTACCTTAGCCACTAGGCCACCGCGGTGGGACTACTGCTTACTACTACTACTACTACTACTACTACTACTACTACTACTACTACTACTACTACTACTACTACTACTTGGAAGATCTCACGTACGGTGGGAATCGATGATATGCGAAGCACGAATTAGTAATGTTGATACGTCACTTTAAAATCAGCACAACGTTACGAGGTGGAGGGAAATGATGCCGTACATGACTTCATTGTCATGATTATCATGTTTGTATGTGTCATTTACCTTCCTCACCTATTCACATCACGTGATACCAAATTTAGTATATGTGGAGCTAGCAAAACGGCCGTGAGTGCATCATGAAGGGCCCAATATACTCCACTGTAGCGTTGACGAGCGCGCACGTTGGGCGCAGCGACGCTATGTTAGCAAAACGCGAGCACTCTATAGTCTGACGCCAGGCGCAACCGGCGCCACCAGCGTCCGTAGGCGTGGCCCTACGGCAACCAGCACGAAATGCGACGTGCTGCATTTCGTGCCGATCCGTTACCCAGACAGCACTGCGTCTGCCCCTTTTCGTG